>NW_020524534.1:0-17675 GCF_003368295.1 Carassius auratus
AAACTCATCCTCAACCGTTTGTCTGATTTTCACCAAAATTGAATCAAGATCATCTTCAGACCGTGCTGACAAAAAGTTATGGATTTCGTGTCAATAGACGAAACCGTTTTTGTACAGCGCTGCTTCAGATGTCAGGCATCTTCACAAAATGAGTCTGAGGCTATATCTCTGCAAAGCTTTGTTGTAATTAAGCCAAACTTGTGTGTGCCATTGTCTAACATGGAGAATAGGCTCACAGACACTCACACACAGAAATGAAATGGTTCAACTATTATATGAATAATCAATAAGCATGATTACACACACACACACACACACACACACTGACATAATAGTAAACATTTGATATACATGTATGAATAAATGGTTGAACTTTCACTCAATGTGATCTTAAATGCTTGAACAGTAATATTAAATAATAGTAATATATATTTTTCTAGATGAATCAATCATCGAGACAATGAACTGTAATGTTTTAGTCTTTAGTGAGCCCATTAGTGGTCTTCCAGTGACATCTAGTGGTCGTAAATGCAATTTATCATACAACACTTTTAACCTTTATAACTGTTATATGTTGTCTTAATTTCATTCCAAAGAAGCATACGCAATTTATGTATAATTTCACAGTCTAGATAATAGTACTGCACTGATTTTAAATAACCTAGATATGGCTGACAGTAAAAGAATAGAACAGAATTACAGACACACACAAACATGAAATGTTTAAACTACTATATTAATACTCAATAAGCATGCTTAAACCCACACACAGATGCACACATTTTGTTATATATATATATAGATAATTAAAATAAATGATGGGTGATAAAACCTATTGCAAGTCTTCTGTTTTTATGGGCTTCTATGTCATTTTTCATGTTTCATTGCAATCATAATCTGGCATAATTATAAACATTAGATATATCTGTATGAATAAATTGGTAAACTTTGACTCAATGTGATCTGAAATGCTTGAACAGTAATATTAAATAATAGTAATATACATTTTTTCTAGATGAATCCCTCAACAAGCCCATAAACTGTAATATTTTAGTCTTTAGTGAGCTCATTAGTGGTCTTCTGGTGACATCTAGTGGTTATAATTGCAATTTTTTATTCAACACTGGGTTTTGAAGCTTTATAAATATTACAGTGTTCTTTTTTACCTAATCTCTGTTAAATTTTGCATGATTGTTTAGAAAAAATACAGATCTAATGCATGTGTGATTATATTACCCCCTTTTTTTTTTGCAGTTTAATGCCATTCACAACAGAAATCTTTTGTTTTTTAGGCCTGTTTAACTGTTATAGCACCAGCTATTTTCTGATCTTAATGAAACTTTGCATGCTTGGTGGGTCATCTTTCACATGTTATAACCAAGTTTCATAAAGTTTTGAGTTTTTGTTTCAGTTTTATAGTCTTTAGGTTACATGTGGCCACGGCCCTTTCCTAAATGACCTCTTATAGCTAACCAAAGGACAAAATGCAACATATTTTTGAAAATTATTGATCTAGAGAGTCCAGAGAATATTATTGCAGTGGTTTGATCAAGACTGAACAAAAAACCAGGTGACCCAAAACATTCAAATTCGTGGACCAATTTTACGAAAAAGGCTATAACTCGGGAACAAAATGAGATATCTTCACCAAACTCAGAACTCATATGCATGAACAAAAACTTTAGTCAAATTATTATTTTTTTCCATATCTGCCACTTGGTGGCGCTACAGGATGAAAAAAAAATCAAATGGCTATAACTAAGCAACCGTTGATCCAATCAACTTGAAAATTGATATGTCCCAATGGAATTTCACTTATCTTAAAAAACATGGCCGCCATTGGCCAAACAACTTTAAGCACCTATTTGACAAGGTTAATGGAAGTCGATCGGAACGAAACTCGGTGGGCATGTTCGACTCATTGCCCTAAAGGTCTGTAAGTATTTTGAAAGAAATTGCCCACAACATTGTCATCTCCCACAGAACACAACAAAGCGATTTGATTACAGCGCCACCTATTTTCCAAAAAATTTTTCAATTACACTCTTCCAATAATTGCTTTTCTTACTCGTTGCATTTGGTCTGATGCTCCATGCCATGCTTAGCTCCTCGCTGTGGAACTTTTATTAACGATTTTCAGCCATTTCAATTACAATCATGCAATTATTAATTTCATTATTCATTGTTGCATTTGGTCTGCTTAGCTCCTGATGTTGCCGCTGGAATGCTTGGCCCCGTGATTGCTGCTTGCAGCTATATTTCTGCTTCTTCTTCTTCTTCTTCTTCCGCCGCAAGTCTATGGCAGCCCATAGAACCGATTGCGGGAAAGTTGTATAAATTGGCACACTGATAGAGGACAGTCCCAACATTAACTATAGCAAATTTTAAGTCTCTAACTCCAACTCTCTAGCGCCACCACTTGTCCAAACTTTCAATGTTTGTATGCTAATAACTTTTGAACCGTAAGCCAGAAAATGGAAATTCTTTTTTCCTTTGAATCCTTGGCTCAAGCCAAGTCGAATGAATCCCGAAATTCAAAAATCGCAAGGTTTAGTTTTTTCGCTATTTTCAATTTTTCGAAAAACCTACTTTTTCGAACTCGTCCTAGACGGTTTGTCCGATTTTCACGAAAATTGGCTCAGATCATCTTCAGACCATGCTGGCTAAAAGTTATGGAATTCAAGTTGATTCGTCCAACCGTTGTCGAATGACACGTGAACAAATTTGACGAAAAGCACGCGAAAATGCATTGAGGCTATATCTCGGCAACGGTTTGGCATATTGAGACCAAACTTGGTGTGTGTTATAATAAGCCATGACCTGAGACTACCTGCAGTGTTTCGACACAGCGCCACCTAGTGGTCAGGAGATATGAAAAATGCATATTTTGGCTTATAACTTCTGAATGGTTTGGCCAAAAATCACACAACTGGTCTCTTTAGATTCAGTGCTCATGGCGAGTCGAATGATATCCAATTTCCCTGTGTCGGCCATTTTAGGCGTCGGCCATTTTGAATTATGTTTTAAAATGCTGTATTTTTTGAACGCAGCATCGTATCGTTTCGCAAATAATTACAAAAATATTCGGCTCCATGCCCTGAAGGTACTCAAAAAGTTTGGTGGCAGCGCCACCTTGTGGTCAAGAGTTATAATGAATTATCACAAAAATGCTAATAACTTTTGAGTAAATTAGACAATTGAAATGCAAATGGTCTCCCCGTATTCTTGGGTCATGCCGAGAACATAGATACCAATTATGCGAAAATTGGCCATACTTCCTGTCCGCCATTTTGATTAATGTTGAAAACCTACTTTTTCGAACTCCTCCTAGACCGTTAGTCCGATTTTCACCAAATTTGACGTGAATCATCTTCAGACCATGCTGGCAAAAAGTTATGGATTTGGTGTCGATATACGAAACGGTTCTCATTTAGCGCATCAACGAATTTGCTGGAAGGGTGCCAAAATGCATTTGAGGCTGTATCTCTGCAACGCTTTGACATATTTGCACCAAACTTTGTATGTGTCATCGTCACCTCACACTGACCATGCCACATAAATTTGGTAACAGCGTCACCTATTGGTCAAGAGTAATAAATCATTCATTAACCATGTATAATTACACTTTAAAAATGCTAATAACTTTTTATTGCATTAGCCTATTTGAATGAAAATGGGCTCAAAATATTCCCTGGCTTATGCCGATAACATAGATACCAAATATGCCAGAGTAAGCTGAACTTCCGGTCCGCCATATTGATTTATGTTGAAAACATACTTTTTTGAACTCCTCATCAACCGTAGGTTCGATTTTCACCAAATTCGAATCAGATGATCTTCAGACTGTGCTGACACAAAGTTATGGATTTTGTGTCGATAGACAAAACCGTTTTCGAATACCAAAGTGACGAAGTTGAGGCACAATGACAAAATGACACTTGAGGCTGCATCTCTGGAATGCTTTGGCATATTAACACCAAACTTTGTGTGTGTCATTGAAAAGTCACACAGAGTACTCCAAATTGATTTTATAACAGTGCCACCTATTGGTCAAACTTGATAGGCCAAGTAATCATGCTACTAGAGGTGGTATTTATGATTTTTTTAGCCATTTTAATTACAATAATCCTAAAATTGCTGTTATTGCTCATTAATGCATTTGGTGTGATGCTCCGTGCCATGCTTAGCTCCTACATTTGCCGTTGGAGTGCTTGGCCCCGTAATTGCTGCTTGCAGCTATATTTAGGGGCCAAGCACCGAAGGTGCGTAGGCACCTATTGTGATCGTTGGCGTTATTAGGGGCCAAGCACCGAAGGTGCGTAGGCACCTATTGTAATCGTTGGCGTTATTATTATTCTGCTTCTTCTTCTTCTTCTTCTTCTTCTTCTTCCGCCGCAAGTCTATGGCAGCCCATAGAACCGATTGCGGGAAAGTTGTATAATTTGGCACACTGATAGAGGACAGTCCCAACATTAACTATAGCTAATTTGAAGTCTCTAACTCCTACTCTCTAGCGCCACCACTTGTCCAAACTTTCAATGTTTGTATGCTAATAACTTTTGAACCGTAAGCCAGAAAATGGAAATTCTTTTTTCCTCTGAATCCTTGGCTCATGCCAAGTCGAATGAACCCCAAAATTCAAAAATCGCAAGGTTTAGTTTTTTCGCTATTTTCAATTTTTCGAAAAACCTACTTTTTCGAACTCGTGCTAGACGGTTAGTCCGATTGCCACGAAAATTGGCTCAGATCATCTTCAGACCATGCTGGCAAAAAGTTATGGAATTCAAGTTGATTCGTCCAACCATTGTCGAATGACACGTAAACAAATTTGACGAAAAGCACGCAAAAATGCACTTGAGGATATATCTCAGCAACGGTTTGGCATATTGAGACCAAACTTGGTGTGTGTTATAATAAGCATGACCTGAGACTACCTGCAGTGTTTCGACACAGCGCCACCTAGTGGTCAGGAGATATGAAAAATGCATATTTTGGCTTATATCTTCTGAATGGTTTGGCCAAAAATCACACAACTGGTCTCTTTAGATTCAGTGAGTCATGTCGAGTCGTATGATATGCAAATTTCCCGTGTCAGCCATTTTAGGCGTCGGCCATTTTGAATTATGTTTTAAAATGCTGTATTTTTTCAACGCAGCATCGTATCGTTTCGCAAATAATTACAAAAATATTCGGCTCCATGCCCTGAATGTACTCAAAAAGCTTGGTGGCAGCGCCACCTTGTGGTCAAGAGTTATAATGAATTATCACCAAAATGCTAATAACTTTTGAGTAAATTAGACAATTGAAATGCAAATGGTCTCCCCGTATTCTTTGGTTCATGCCGAGAACATAGATACCAATTATGCCAAAATTGGCCATACTTCCTGTCCGCCATTTTGATTAATGTTGAAAACCTACTTTTTCGAACTCCTCCTAGACCGTTAGTCCGATTTTCACCAAATTTGACGTGAATCATCTTCAGACCATGCTGGCAAAAAGTTATGGATTTCGTGTCGATATACAAAACGGTTCTGATTTAGCGCATCAACGAATTTGCTGGAAGGGTGCCAAAATGCATTTGAGGCTGTATCTCTGCAACGCTTTGACATTTTTGCACCAAACTTTGTATGTGTCATCGCCACCTGACACTGACCATGCCACATAAATTTGGTAACAGCGCCACCTATTGGTCAAGAGTAATGAACCATTCATTAACTATGAATAATTACACTTATAAAAATGCTAGTAACTTTTTAATGCATTAGCCTATTGTAATGAAACTGGCCTCAAAATATTCCCTGGCTTATGCCGACAACATAGATACCATATATGCCAGAGTAAGCCGAACTTCCTGTCCGCCATTTTGATTTATGTTGAAAACCTACTTTTTCGAACTCCTCATCAAGCGTATGTCCGATTTTCACCAAAATTGACTCAGATGATCTGTAGACTGTCCTGACAAAATGTTATGGATTTTGTATCGATAGACAAAACCGTTTTCGCATACCACAGCGACGAATTTGAGGCACAATGCCAAAATGACACTTGAGGCTGTATCTCTGCAATGCTTTGGCATATTGACACCAAACTTTGTTTGTGTCATTGAAAAGTCACACAGAGTACACCAAATTGACTTGATAACAGCACCACCTATTGGTCAATTTTGATAAGCCAGTAAATCATGCTACTAGAGGTTGTATTTATGATTTTTTTTTAGCCATTTCAATTACAATCATCCTAAAATTGCTGTTATTGCTCAATAATGCATTTGGTGTGATGCTCCATGCCATGCTTAGCTCCTACATTTGCCGTTGGAGTGCTTGGCCCCGTAATTGCTGCTTGCAGCTATATTTAGGGGCCAAGCACCGAAGGTGCGAAGGCACCTATTGTGTTTGTTGGCGTTATTAGGGGCCAAGCACCGAAGGTGCGTAGGCACCTATTGTTTTCGTTGGCGTTATTATTATTCTTCTTCTTCTTCTTCTTCTTCCGCCGCAAGTCTATGGCAGCCCATAGAACCGTTTGCGGGAAAGTTGTATAATTTGGCACACTGATAGAGGACAGTCCCAACATTAACTATAGCAAATTTGAAGTCCTCTAACTCCTACTCTCTAGCGCCACCACTTGTCCAAACTTTCAATGTTTGTATGCTAATAACTTTTGAACCGTAAGCCAGAAAATGGAAATTCTTTTTTCCTCTGAATCCTTGGCTCAAGCCAAGTCGAATGAACCCTAAAATTCAAAAATCGCAAGGTTTAGTTTTTTCGCTATTTTCAACTTTTTCGAAAAACTTACTTTTTCGAACTCGTCCTAGACGGTTTGTCCGATTTTCACGAAAATTGGCTCAGATCATCAACAGACCATGCTGGCAAAAAGTTATGGAATTCAAGTTGATTCGTCCAACCGTTCTCGAATGACACGTGAAAAAATATGACGAAAAGCACGCAAAAATACACGTGAGGCTATATCTCCACAACGGTTTGGCGTATTGAGACCAAACTTGGTGTGTGTTATAATAAGCATGACCTGAGACTACCTGCAGTGTTTCGACACAGCGCCACCTAGTGGTCAGGAGATATGAAAAATGCATATTTTGGCTTATAACTTCTGAATGGTTTGGCCAAAAATTACAAAACTGGTCTCTGTAGATTCAGTGCGTCATGTCGAGTCGATTGATATCCAATTTTCCCGTGTCGGCCATTTTAGGCGTCGGCCATTTTGAATTATGTTTCAAAATGCTGTATTTTTTGAACGCATCATCGTATCGTTTCGCAAATAATTACAAAAATATTTGGCTCCATGCCCTGAAGATACTCAAAAAGTTTGGTGGCAGCGCCACCTTGTGGCCAATAGTTATAATGAAATATCCCATAAATGCTAATAACTTTTGAATAAATTAGACTATTAAAATTAAAATGGCCTCCCTATATTCTGTGGGTAAAGCCGAGAGCATTGATACCAATTATGCAAATATTGGCCATACTTCCTGTCCGCCATTTTGATTAATGTTGAAAACCTACTTTTTCGAACTCCTCCTAGACCGTTAGTCCGATTTTCACCAAATTTGACGTGTATCATCTTCAGACCATGCTGGCAAAAAGTTATGGATTTCGTGTCGATATATGAAACGGTTCTCATTAAGCGCATCAACGAATTTGTTGGAAGGGTGCCAAAATGCATTTGAGGCTGTATCTCTGCAACGCTTTGACATTTTTGCACCAAACTTTGTATGTGTCATCGCCACCTGACACTGACCATGCCACATAAATTTGGTAACAGCGCCACCTATTGGTCAAGAGTAATAAACCATTCATTACCCATGAATAATTACACTTATAAAAATGCTAATAACTTTTTAATGCATTAGCCTATTGCAACGAAACTGGTCTCAAAATATTCCCTGGTTTATGCCGAAAACATAGATACCAAATATGCCAGATTAAGCTGAACTTCCGGTCCGCCATTTTGATTTATGTTGAAAACCTACTTTTTGAACTCCTCATCAGCCGTTAGTCCAATTTTCACCAAAATTTAATCAGATGATCTTCAGACTGTGCTGACAAAAAGTTATGAATTTTGTGTCGATAGACAAAACCGTTTTTGCATACCACAGCGACGAACTTGAGGCACAATGACAAAATGACACTTGAGGCTGTATCTCTGCAATGCTTTGGCATATTGACACCAAACTTTGTTTGTGTCATTGAAAAGTCACACAGAGTACACCAAATTGACTTGATAACAGCACCACCTATTGGTCAATTTTGATAAGCCAGTAAATCATGCTACTAGAGGTTGTATTTATGATTTTTTTAGCCATTTCAATTACAATAATCCTAAAATTGCTGTTATTGCTCATTAATGCATTTGGTGTGATGCTCCATGCCATGCTTAGCTCCTACATTTGCCGTTGGAGTGCTTGGCCCCGTAATTGCTGCTTGCAGCTATATTTATTATTATTATTCTTCTTCTTCCACCCCAAGTCTATGGTAGCCCATAGAACCGATTGCGGGAAAGTTGTATAATTTGGCACACTAATAGAGGACTGTCTGAACATTAACCGTAGCAAATTTGAAGTCTCTAACTCAAACTCTCTAGCGCCACCAATTGTCTAAACTTTCAAAAACTTGATGCTAATAACTCTTGAACCGTAAGCCACAAAATGAAAATTCTTTTTTCCTGTGATTCCTTGGCTCATGCCGAGTCGAATGGACACCGAAATTCAAAAATCGCAAGGCTTAGTTTTTTCGCTATCGTCAATTGTTCGTAAAACCTACTTTTTCGAACTCGTCCTAGGCCGTTGCACCGATTGTCACGAAAATTGAATCAGATAATCTTCAGACCATGCTGGCAAAAAGTTATGGAATTCAAGTTGATTTCTCAAACCGTTTCCGAATAGCTCATGAACGAATTCTTCGAAAAGCACGCAAACGTGAACGTGAGGCTATATCTCCGCAACGGTTTGGCCTATTGAGACCAATCTTGGTGGGTCTTATAACAACCATTCCCTGGGACTACCTGCAGTGTTTCGGCGCTGTGCCCCCTAGTGGTCAGGAGATATGAAAAATGCATGTTTTTGCTCATAACTTCTGAACGGTTTTGCCAAAAATCACAAAAGTGGTGTCTTTAGATTCAGTGCATCATTCCGAGTCGAATGATACCGAATTTTCCCAATTCGGCCATTTTGGGCGTCGGCCATTTTGGATTTAGTTGTAAATTGCTGTATCTTAAGAATGAAGTTCCGTATCGTTTCGCAAATAATTACAAAAATGTCCGGCTCCATGCCCTGAATGTACACAAAAAAATTGGGGGCAGCGCCACCTTGTGGTCAATAGTTATAACGATTTTTTCGAAAAATGCTAATAACTTTTGCATACATTAGCCTATTGTAACAAAGCTGATGTTGATAGATTCCTTGGGTCATGCCGAGAACACCGATACCCCATTTGTCAATTTTGGCAAAATTTCCTGTCCGCCATTTTGATTCATGTTGAAAACCTACTTTTTCGAACTCCTCCTAGACCGTTGCTCAGATTTTCACCAAATTTGATTTGGATCATCTTCAGACCATGCTGGCAAAAAGTTATGGAATTTGTGTCGATACACGTAACTGTTTTCAATTAGCGTACCAACGAATTTGCTGGAAAGATGCCAAACTGCATCTGAGGCTGTATCTCTGCAAAGGTTGGAGATATTTACACAAAACTTAATATGTGACATTGTCACATCACATTGACCACGCCACATCATTTTGGTCACAGCGCCACCTATTGGTCAAGAGTAATAAACCAATCAATAACCGCTAATTATTACATTTCCAATAATGCTAATAACTTTTGATTGCATTAGCCTATTATCATGAAACATGTCTCAAAATGTTCCTTGGGACATGCCGACAACATACATACCAATTATGTCATATTAAGCAAAACTTCCTGTCCGCCATTTTGATTCATGTTGAAAACCTTTTTTTTTAAACTCATCCTCAACCGTTTGTCTGATTTTCACCAAAATTGAATCAGATCATCTTCAGACCGTGCTGACAAAAAGTTATGGATTTCGTGTCAATAGACGAAACCGTTTTTGTACAGCGCTGCTTCAGATGTCAGGCATCTTCACAAAATGAGTCTGAGGCTATATCTCTGCAAAGCCCATTAGTGGTCTTCCAGTGACATCTAGTGGTCGTAAATGCAATTTATCATACAACACTGTCTCTTTAACCTTTATAACTGTTATATGTTGTCTTAATTTCATTCCAAAGAAGCATACGCAATTTATGTATAATTTCACAGTCTAGATAATAGTACTGCACTGATTTTAAATAACCTAGATATGGCTGACAGTAAAAGAATAGAACAGAATTACAGACACACACAAACATGAAATGTTTAAACTAGTATATTAATACTCAATAAGCATGCTTAAACCCACACACAGATGCACACATTTTGTTATATATATAGATAATTAAAATAAATGATGGGTGATAAAACCTATTGCAAGTCTTCTGTTTTTATGGGCTTCTATGTCATTTTTCAGGTTTCATTGCAATCATAATCTGGCATAATTATAAACATTAGATATATCTGTATGAATAAATTGGTAAACTTTGACTCAATGTGATCTGAAATGCTTGAACAGTAATATTAAATAATAGTAATATACATTTTTTCTAGATGAATCCCTCAACAAGCCCATAAACTGTAATGTTTTAGTCTTTAGTGAGCTCATTAGTGGTCTTCCGGTGACATCTAGTGGTTATAATTGCAATTTTTTTATTCAACACTGGGTTTTGAAGCTTTATAAATATTACAGTGTTCTTTTTACCTAATCTCTGTTAAATTTTGCATGATTGTTTAGAAAAAATACAGATCTAATGCATGTGTGATTATATTACCCCCTTTTTTTTTTGCAGTTTAATGCCATTCACAACAGAAATCTTTGTTTTTTAGGCCTAAGTTTAAATTATCTAACCAAAGGACAAAATACAACATATTTTTTCAAAGTTATTGATCTAGAGAGTCCTGAGAATATTACTGCAGTGGTTTGATCAAGACTGAACAAAAAACCAGGTGACCCAAAACATTCAAATTCGTGGACCAATTTTATGGAAAAAGGCTATAACTCGGGAACAAAATGAGATATCTTCACCAAACTCAGAACTCATATGCATGAACAAAAACTTTAGTCAAATTATTATTTTTTTCCATATCTGCCACTTGGTGGCGCTACAGGATGAAAAAAAAATAAAATGGCTATAACTAAGCAACAGCTGATCCAATCAACTTGAAAATTGGTATGGCCCAATGTGGCATAAGTGCTCTATGAGGAATTTCACTTATCTTAAAAAACATGGCCGCCATTGGCCAAACAACTTTAAGCACCTATTTGACAAGGTTAATGGAAGTCGATCGGAACGAAACTCGGTGGGCATGTTCGACTCATTGCCCTAAAGGTCTGTAAGTATTTTGAAAGAAATTGCCCACAACATTGTCACCTCCCACAGAACACAACAAAGTGATTTGATTACAGCGCCACCTATTTTCCAAAAATGATAATGCATCATTTTACTGGAGTTTTACTGGCTGTTTCAATTACACTCTTCCAATAATTGCTTTTCTTACTCGTTGCATTTGGTCTGATGCTCCATGCCATGCTTAGCTCCTCGCTGTGGAACTTTTATTAACGATTTTCAGCCATTTCAATTACAATCATGCAATTGTTAATTTCATTATTCATTGTTGCATTTGGTCTGATGCTACATATGCTTAGCTCCTGATGTTGCCGCTGGAATGCTTGGCCCCGTGATTGCTGCTTGCAGCTATATTTAGGGGCCAAGCACCGAAGGTGCGAAGGCACCTATTGTGTTTGTTGGCGTTATTATTATTCTTCTTCTTCCGCCGCAAGTCTATGGCAGCCCATAGAACCGATTGCGGGAAAGTTGTATAATTTGGCACACTGATAGAGGACAGTCCCAACATTAACTATAGCAAATTTGAAGTCTCTATCTCCTACTCTCTAGCGCCACCACTTGTCCAAACTTTCAATGTTTGTATGCTAATAACTTTTGAACCGTAAGCCAGAAAATGGAATTAATTCAATTTTTCCTCTGAATCCTTGGCTCATGCCAAGTCGAATGAACCCCAAAATTCAAAAATCGCAAGGTTTAGTTTTTTTCGCTATTTTCAATTATTCGAAAAACCTACTTTTTTCGAACTCGTCCTAGACGGTTAGTCCGATTGCCACGAAAATTGGCTCAGATCATCTTCAGACCATGCTGGCAAAAGTTATGGAATTCAAGTTGATTCGTCCAACTGTTGTCGAATGACACGTAAACAAATTTGACGAAAAGCACGCAAACATGCACGTGAGGCTATATCCCGGCAACGGTTTGTCATATTGAGACCAAACTTGGCGTGTGTTATAACAAGCATGAACTGAGACTACCTGCAGTGTTTCGACACAGCGCCACCTAGTGGTCAGGAGATATGAAAAATGCATATTTTGGCTTATAACTACTGAATGGTTTGGCCAAAAATCACACAACTGGTCTCTTTAGATTCAGTGAGTCATGTCGAGTCAAATGATATCCAATTTTCCTGTGTCGGCCATTTTAGGCGTCGGCCATTTTGAATTATGATTTAAAATGCTGTATTTTTTGAACGCAGCATCGTATCGTTTCGCAAATAATTACAAAAATATTCGGCTCCATGCCCTGAAGGTACTCAAAAAGTTTGGTGGCAGCGCCACCTTGTGGCCAATAGTTATAATGAAATATCACATAAATGCTAATAACTTTTGAATAAATTAGTCTATTAAAATTAAAATGGTCTCGCTATATTCTGTGGGTCATGCCGAGAGTATTGATACCAATTAATGTGAAAATTGGCCTTACTTCCTGTCCGCCATTTTGCTTAATGTTGAAAACCTACTTTTTCGAACTCCTCCTAGACCGTTAGCCCAATTTTCACCAAATTTGACGTGAATCATCTTCAGACCATGCTGGCAAAAAGTTATGGATTTGTGTCGATATACGTAACGGTTCTCATTTAGCGCATCAACGAATTTGCTGGAAGGGTGCCAAAATGCATTTGAGGCTGTATCTCTGCAACACTTTGACATATTTGCACCAAACTTTGTATGTGTCATCGCCACCTCACACTGACCATGCCACATAAATTTGGTAACAGCGCCACCTATTGGTCAAGAGTAATAAACCATTCATTAACCATGAGTAATTACACTTTTTAAAATGCTAATAACTTTTTACTGCATTAGCCTATTGAAGGAAACTGGGCTCAAAATATTCCCTGGCTTATGCCGATAACATAGATACCAAATATACCACAGTAAGCTGAACTTCCGGTCCGCCATTTTGATTTATGTTGAAAACATACTTTTTCGAACTCCTCATCAACCGTATGTCCGATTTTCACCAAATTCGAATCAAATGATCTTCAGACTATATGATTCAAAGTTAATGGATTTTGAGTCGATAGACAAAACCGTTTTTCTGCATACCACAGTCAATCGATTGAGGCACAATGAGATAAAATGACACCTTGAGGCTGTATCTCCTGAATGCTTTGGGCATATTGACACGAAACTTTGTGTGTGTCATGTGAAAAAAGACACACAGAGTACACACAAAGGTTGAATTTTAAAAGACATGTCACCTTATTGTTCAAGCTGAATAAACCGAAGTAATCATGCTACCTAGAGGTGGTATTGT
The DNA here is from genome assembly GCF_003368295.1 of Carassius auratus. Classification (NCBI taxonomy): domain Eukaryota; kingdom Metazoa; phylum Chordata; class Actinopteri; order Cypriniformes; family Cyprinidae; genus Carassius; species Carassius auratus. The sequence goes on from NW_020524534.1 coordinate 13,730, forward strand.
GTTTTTTTTTTTTTTTTGCCATTGTCAAATGAATCAATAATTTCCAAAATTGCTGTTATTGCTCATTAGATGTAGTTTGGGTGATGGGCTTTAGCGATGCTTAGCTACTTAATTGGCCCGTTGAAGTGCTTGGCCCCGGTAATTGCTGCTTGCAGCTATATTTATTAATTATTATTATTCTTCTTCCACCCCAAGTCTATGGTAGCCCATAGAACCGATTGCGGGAAAGTTGTATAATTTGGCACACTAATAGAGGACTGTCTGAACATTAACCGTAGCAAATTTGAAGTCTCTAACTCAAACTCTCTAGCGCCACCAATTGTCTAAACTTTCAAAAACTTGATGCTAATAACTCTTGAACCGTAAGCCACAAAATGAAAATTCTTTTTTCCTGTGATTCCTTGGCTCATGCCGAGTCGAATGGACACCGAAATTCAAAAATCGCAAGGCTTAGTTTTTTCGCTATCGTCAATTGTTCGTAAAACCTACTTTTTCGAACTCGTCCTAGGCCGTTGCACCGATTGTCACGAAAATTGAATCAGATAATCTTCAGACCATGCTGGCAAAAAGTTATGGAATTCAAGTTGATTTCTCAAACCGTTTCCGAATAGCTCATGAACGAATTCTTCGAAAAGCACGCAAACGTGAACGTGAGGCTATATCTCCGCAACGGTTTGGCCTATTGAGACCAATCTTGGTGGGTCTTATAACAACCATTCCCTGGGACTACCTGCAGTGTTTCGGCGCTGTGCCCCCTAGTGGTCAGGAGATATGAAAAATGCATGTTTTTGCTCATAACTTCTGAACGGTTTTGCCAAAAATCACAAAAGTGGTGTCTTTAGATTCAGTGCATCATTCCGAGTCGAATGATACCGAATTTTCCCAATTCGGCCATTTTGGGCGTCGGCCATTTTGAATTTAGTTGTAAATTGCTGTATCTTAAGAATGAAGTTCCGTATCGTTTCGCAAATAATTACAAAAATGTCCGGCTCCATGCCCTGAATGTACACAAAAAAATTGGGGGCAGCGCCACCTTGTGGTCAATAGTTATAACGATTTTTCGAAAAATGCTAATAACTTTTGCATACATTAGCCTATTGTAACAAAGCTGATGTTGATAGATTCCTTGGGTCATGCCGAGAACACCGATACCCCATTTGTCAATTTTGGCAAAATTTCCTGTCCGCCATTTTGATTCATGTTGAAAACCTACTTTTTCGAACTCCTCCTAGACCGTTGCTCAGATTTTCACCAAATTTGATTTGGATCATCTTCAGACCATGCTGGCAAAAAGTTATGGAATTTGTGTCGATACACGTAACCGTTTTCAATTAGCGTACCAACGAATTTGCTGGAAAGATGCCAAACTGCATCTGAGGCTGTATCTCTGCAAAGGTTGGAGATATTTACACAAAACTTAATATGTGACATTGTCACATCACATTGACCACGCCACATCATTTTGGTCACAGCGCCACCTATTGGTCAAGAGTAATAAACCAATCAATAACCGCTAATTATTACATTTCCAATAATGCTAATAACTTTTGATTGCATTAGCCTATTATCATGAAACATGTCTCAAAATGTTCCTTGGGACATGCCGACAACATACATACCAATTATGTCATATTAAGCAAAACTTCCTGTCCGCCATTTTGATTCATGTTGAAAACCTTTTTTTTTAAACTCATCCTCAACCGTTTGTCTGATTTTCACCAAAATTGAATCAGATCATCTTCAGACCGTGCTGACAAAAAGTTATGGATTTCGTGTCAATAGACGAAACCGTTTTTGTACAGCGCTGCTTCAGATGTCAGGCATCTTCACAAAATGAGTCTGAGGCTCTATCTCTGCATTACATACACACACACACACACACAGAGAGAGAAGTACATGCCCACACATTTTGTTGTATGTAGATATTTGAAATAAATTATAGGTGACACACAACTCACAGAAAGACTTATTTTCTTACATTTCTATGTCAGGTTTCATTGCATTCATATTCTGACATAATAGTAAACATTTGATATACATGTATGAATAAATTGTTGAACTTTCAACTCAATGTGATCTTAAATGCTTGAACAGTAATATTAAATAATAGTAATATATATTTTTCTAGATGAATCAATCATCGAGACAATGAACTGTAATGTTTTAGTCTTTAGTGAGCCCATTAGTGGTCTTCCAGTGACATCTAGTGGTCGTAAATGCAATTTATCATACAACACTGTCTCTTTAACCTTTATAACTGTTATATGTTGTCTTAATTTCATTCCAAAGAAGCATACGCAATTTATGTATAATTTCACAGTCTAGATAATAGTACTGCACTGATTTTAAATAACCTAGATATGGCTGACAGTAAAAGAATAGAACAGAATTACAGACACACACAAACATGAAATGTTTAAACTACTATATTAATACTCAATAAGCATGCTTAAACCCACACACAGATGCACACATTTTGTTATATATATAGATAATTAAAATAAATGATGGGTGATAAAACCTATTGCAAGTCTTCTGTTTTATGGGCTTCTATGTCATTTTTCAGGTTTCATTGCAATCATAATCTGGCATAATTATAAACATTAGATATATCTGTATGAATAAAATTCGGCTAAACTTTGACTCAATGTGATCTGAAATGCTTGAACAGTAATATTAAATAATAGTAATATACATTTTTTCTAGATGAATCCCTCAACAAGCCATAAACTGTAATGTTTTAGTCTTTAGTGAGCTCATTAGTGGTCTTCCGGTGACATCTAGTTGGTTATAATTTGCCAATTTTTTATTCAACACTGGGTTTTGAAGCTTTATAAATATTACAGTGTTCTTTTTACCTAATCTCTGTTAAATTTTGCATGATTGTTTAGAAAAAATACAGATCTAATGCATGTGTGATTATATACCCCTTTTTTTTTTTGCAGTTTAATGCCATTCACAACAGAAATCTTTTGTTTTTTAGGCCATTTAACTGTTATAGCACCAGCTATTTTCTGATCTTAATGAAACTTTGCATGCTTGGTGGGTCATCTTTCACATGTTATAACCAAGTTTCATAAAAGTTTTGAGTTTTTGTTTCAGTTTATGAGGCTTTAGGTTACATTGTGGCCACGGCCCTTTCCTAAATGACCTCTTATAGCTAACCAAAGGACAAAATGCAACATATTTTTGAAAATTATTGATCTAGAGAGTCCAGAGAATATTATTGCAGTGGTTTGATCAAGAACTGAACAAAAAACCAGGTGACCCAAAACATTCAAATTCGTGGACCAATTTTACGAAAAAGGCTATAACTCGGAACAAAATGAGATATTCTTCACCAAACTCAGAACTCATATGCATGAACAAAAACTTTAGTCAAATTTTTTTTTTCCATATCTGCCACTTGGTGGCGCTACAGGATGAAAAAAAATAAATGGCTATAACTAAGCAACCGTTGATCCAATCAACTTGAAAATTGATATGGCCCAATGTGGCACAAGTGCTCTATGAGGAATTTCACTTATCTTAAAAAACATGGCCGCCATTGGCCAAACAACTTTAAGCACCTATTTGACAAGGTTAATGGAAGTCGATCGGAACGAAACTCGGTGGGCATGTTCGACTCATTGCCCTAAAGGTCTGTAAGTATTTTGAAAGAAATTGCCCACAACATTGTCACCTCCCACAGAACACAACAAAGCGATTTGATTACAGCGCCACCTATTTTCCAAAAATGATAATGCATCATTTTACTGGAGTTTTACTGGCTGTTTCAATTACACTCTTCCAATAATTGCTTTTCTTACTCGTTGCATTTGGTCTGATGCTCCATGCCATGCTTAGCTCCTCGCTGTGGAACTTTTATTAACGATTTTCAGCCATTTCAATTACAATCATGCAATTATTAATTTCATTATTCATTGTTGCATTTGGTCTGAATGCA
>NW_020524535.1:0-52500 GCF_003368295.1 Carassius auratus
TGTGTCCATCATACACTGTGATTTTCTCTATGAAATAATTGTCCAGATAGAGACTGAGAATAACACCTGAAGTCATTGAGTGTATGATGGTCAGTTTTCTCCACACAGTTAACCCTTTAAATGAGAGACAAATATGAGTTAATGTGTTTCCATATTTATTGAATGTTGAACGGTCATTTTCCCTTGAGCTTCATGGATCAAAAGCACTGATGACCCTTGATCAGTTATCTGTCTGCTAAAGCCCTCATTCAATTCTATTTACATTCATAATAACAAATGATGCACATATATCATATATACAGGAATATGTCAATTACAGTCATGCCAGGAACTAGGTGCATGTAAAGATTCAATAACAATTACACAACTTTGCATTTTATTTAGCCCTAAAATTGCATAGTAGTACTTTAAGAGCACATATTGCTACTCTGAGATGCTGATATTTACATGTATGCATTTTATTAGATGCATTTATCCAAAGCAACTTACATTGCATTCGAGGTACACGATTTAACATTTTACAGCCCTTGTGTTTCCTGGAAATCAAACCCGTGAACCATATGCTCTCCATATAATGTACAGTCGTGTCTTCACCGTGTTCTGTCCAGCAGAAGGAACCATTTTTAGCATGATGTTTCTGACTGTGGAGAATGAGCTTCAGACACGTCACGGTTCGACCTCTCATTCGGTGCGTCACTCTCATCCTTCATCAGCACCAGATGTTTCTACGGATGCTGATCTGGGAATCCTCATCCAATAATTCAGCGTACGGTCCATGCAGAGATGATGCGAGGTCATTGTTCAGCGTTCACTGACGTTTCTCTCTCTCTGTATCACAGAATCAGAGTCTATCGTGCAGTAAATCTGTGCTCTCATCTCAAGACGATCCGAGTCTTTCTCCAGGTCTCTGAGTCACAGGCTGCTGTGCTGCAGACTCGCCGCATCGCCTCGCAGTCCTTCACACCCTCATCATCCTCGCGCATGTACATGAGGAAGAGCGTGACGGTGGCGAAGGTTGTGGCGTTGACGGGAAACGCTCTCAAGAGAGTCGAGGTCAGGCCTCGAGTGAAGGCCCTCCATCCTTCCCTCCTCCAGCTCTGACGCACGCAGTCCATGATGCCGTCGTACCTGTTGGCTCCGCCCACTCCGTCCGCCTGGAGGCGGGACTTGATGACGGTCCACGGATAGGTGGAGATCCAGGACGCCAATTCCCGACATGCCGCCCGCCAGGAGCAGCTTGGGAATGATGTATCCGTCGTCGGCCGTCGCAGCCCAGCGCTCGCGTCAGAGTATCGTAGGTGAGGAAGTAGACGCCGAAGCCGGGCGTCTCGCGGATGACGGTGGTCACCATTCCTCGGTTTATCCCTCGGACTCCCTCCTTCCGGTGGATGCGGATCAGGCAGTCCAGAGAGTTCCTGTACATCCTCCTGGAGGCGCTCTTCTCGCCCGTCCCCTGCATCTGCATGCGTGTCTTGGCCAGCTCCATCGGGCAGCAGATCACACACTGGATGAGTCCGGCCGCTGCTCCCGCCAGGAACTGGTGCACAGGGGTGTCCACACCCAACATACGCATGGCGTTCCCCTGCACGCCGAACACGATGGCGTTGATGAAGGTCAGGCCCATCATGGGTGATCCGATGCCTTTATAGAGACCCCGCATCTGCAGCCAAACCACAAACAGACAGAGTGTGAAGGGTTAACGCCTTGGGAACCCGAAACCTCTCGCCTCTCCACACACAGACAGATATAGATGTTCCCTGTGCTGGATTTAGCTCGGCATGTGAGTCTCCAGTATCTCCTGGGGTCAAACATCTCAGCGTTACTGAAGCTGCAGCACATCAACACCGTCCGACTGATGCGTGTTCCTGGAGAGGATACGCTCCCCAAAATACAACTTCCACAGTGAACCCTTCAGTGATCAGTTCTTTAAAAAACATCAAACAAGTCTAAACAACCTTTTCCTCTATAAAGAACCTTTTGTAGAAGGGAAAGTAAAGGTAAAGATGGTAAAGGTTCTACATGTGTAGGAACCATAAAAAGCACCTTGCGGTTAACAGTTTCTCTAAAGAACCATTACTGTGAAGAACATTATATTTAATGATGTAAAGAACTGTTTTCTTCTAAATAAAAGTTCTTTATTGACATAGTTTATTCCATTAAGAGCCTTTAACATCCATTGAGTCTTTCCATTCCAAACCCATGTTTTAAGAGCATCTTCTTAATTTTTGATCAAAATGATTAACCCTGTACTGACCGACTCCTGACGGACGATGGACTGAAAGCAGTGATAGGTGCCGCGGTACAGGGGCTTGTCCACGCTCTGGACCTGCAGTCGCACCTAGAAAACATTACACCTGCTGTGATCAGACACATCAAACACAGCAGAAAACACACAGAAGAGAATGAATCTAGAGCTGCTGATGCTTAGACCATATTCAATCAGATCCCAGTCCAGTGGAAAGAGAGGAAGGACCTGGTCTTTACTTACGAGGTTAACCTCCGAGCGGCCGGTGTAACAGCCTCGCTCTCATCTACAACAAAGTGACACTTTTGCTGTAAAAGACCCTTCAGCTGTGAACTCATGATCAGAACAAAGACACCAAGGCAAGACGTGAGATATTACGGCTCAAACGGCTGATTATGTGATTAATACTCGACCTCACGTGAGGAGGCCATGGACTCGATCAAAACCAGATCTTTCTGTGTCTTGCCCTTTGCCTTTAAGTACAACACACACACTTTGAGTTTTAGAGAAGGGTTAGTTTAATGACAGCATGACAGAATACACAACAACATTCACAGAAACAGGCATAATAACAGCCCTTAATACTCAACACAATACAGTTCAGGCGTTCTGTGTCTCAGCTGATGCTTTCTAATGCAGGTGAGGACTTGATTAAAGCACATTTACGCATTCAGAAGGTGCTTTTATCTGAAGTTACTTGCATTGCATTCAGGACTTCTGTCTGTTCGGGCAGGTGCCTTTCTGTAGTGTTTTACAGGAACAACCAAAGCTCAAGCACAAACGGTAAAAATTAATGTTATTGACAGTTGTGCATATATTTTAATTGATTATACAATATAATAGATGGCGATTTGTCAAAGCATGAATACAGAAACAGAGCAGATATTAAAGACTTTGAGTGTGGTCAGTTAGTGCACATGCGTCCAGGGTTTATGACCAGCTGTAATAGTAGATGCACTCTTAAAAATAAAGTTTCCAAAAGGGGTTTTGGCCAGAGGAGCCCAAACTCTTTAATATGTAGAGCCATGGGCCATCAGAAAATGATGCATTATACCCAACAGTATTATATTAAAGTGTATCAAAAATTAAAAATATATGGTTTTCATATTTCCCCCCAAAAATAAAAAAAATGTTAAAACAAAAATATAGAGTGAAGAAATGCTTCAATGGCTGTTAAAGGTTCTACACGGAAGCACCAATGAAGAATCTTGATTTTTAAGAGTGTCGGAAGAACCATTTTTGGTTCCCCAGAGAACCTTTTATTCAGCAGTTGTGATGAGTTTAATAGTTTAGTCAAAGCGGACGTACCTTGACCGTATCAAACGGATGTCCGACCAGCACACCTGCGGCTCCTGAAACATGAACGACTGAGAGTGAGATTGGGGCGATTTCTGACCGTCTCCGTGACCTCAGCCCGGTTCTGTTTGTGTGTGTTTGGGGTCAGCTCTTCAGCCTTGACCCCAGCGAATGAAAGCGTCATTCATCACACAATCATCAGCAGAACTCTGGAGAAAGTCTTGGTGCTTCTCAAGATCACTCCTGTTTAACGAGCTTCAGTTCTCATCAGAATGATTGTCTGATTCAGCATGAGAAGGATTCATGATGACGTGTCACACTCAGATTACACACGTTTCAGATCAGAATGATTGTTTATTCTCTCTTCAGTCGCTCGTATTAAACTACCTGATGACATTACCTGATGATGTTAGTGAGCTGAGAGCACAGAACGGGTAGCTAGTAACCAGTTACCAGTATAACCAGTGAGCTGTTCTCTATTTCAGCAACTAGATTAGATGTTTGACTCAGTGTTTCAGTGAGTGTGTTCTGATCCTCAGACAGTTGAAGAGCATTTTACCTCCAATACATCCTGCGACAAAGTCCAGAGCCATTCCTCAGATGATGATGATGAAGATGATGAAGATGATGAGTGTCTGTGAGCTCTGATCCTCGTCCAGCAGTGTCGGTCAGTCGCTGGACGTCTGCGCTCGTGAGCAGCTGCTGCGTCTGTGTGGCTATTTTTACTGAATGAAGTTGATATGAAGGGGAAAGTCCATCTGTGACCAATAGAAGCTCCAGGATGAAGAAACACCCCCATCATCATCATCATCATCATCATCGTCAAGGCTCATACATGCACTACTGAGTAAAAGAGAGAGTAAAACACTCAGAACTTCAGCTCACCGTGATTTAGTTCTGTACATTATAAATATGAAGCAGGTTCATGTTAATCAGCAATTACATAATAATAATAATAATAATAATAATAATAGAAAGAATGCTTAATAATTATAATCTGTTATTGATTACTGAAAATGAATGTTAATGCTTACGTCTGGTTTATTATAGTGAACTAAGACATAAACATAAAAGTTTGTATTTGAAATACAATTATTTGTAATGAAAAACATTGAAAATATTTGTTGTCAAAACCACATTTCTCATTTTAATTCAGTTTAACTTGAACTAAAATAACTAAAACAAACAAAAGTGAATAAACACTCGTCATTTAAAAAAAAAATTGATTTAAACATTTATTTTCTGTTCGGTTGACTTTTGTGAGGTCCGATTTAATTATTTTGGATTATTATTTTATTGTATTTTAGTTTTTAATCAAATATAAACTTTAAACAGCTTTAGTAAATAATTTTTATGTTTATTTATATAATTATTATCCTGTTTGTTAATTTATTATTTATTTATGCATGCATGTATTTGACCTGTTTCTGTTCATGAAAATAGCCGTGTTGTTAAAATATAAACAAACAATAATGCGCTAGCTGTTTATTAATAAAACCGGTCGGGATCTGATTGGCTGAGAGGCGTTTACAGTACCGAAGCTGTACACGTACACTGTAACACGTGACAGAGCGAATGTGACTCTTGTCCTTTAACTCTTCTTCATCATCATCGTCATCGTCAGTGGTGTGAGGCGATGAAGAACAGCGCCGCTCCGCGGTCACTGCAGGAACAGGAGCGCTGTGTGTCTGTCGCCGGTGTCTTTTGATCTGATCCTGATGATATTCCCGCGCTACAGTGAATCACAGAGCATCAAAGGAGCCGAGCATCGGCGCAGATCCACGCGTCACTGTTACACGCCATCGGTGATTCAGAACACGCGTTTCTGAAGGTGATCGTGACCTTGAGTGACGACAGCGACACACACACACACACACACACGCTTCTCTACATCTCTGTCTTCTGAACAATCATCATCAGTTCGTTAAACGGCGTTTGGCGGCGGGTCGAACCGGATGATTCCGATGCTTCTGCTTGACCGGTGCGGATCGTTTCTGATGATTCGGATCGGTACCGATTCCTTGTGATGATTCGGATCGGCTCCGGTTCTTCTGTGTGATCGGTTCTGCTGGCTCCGGTCGTGATGCATCTCGCGGATTTCGTCGCCGGATCTGTCGGAGGTCAGTGGTGTAAATCAGCTGTTTTAGTGTGTGTGTGTGTGTGCGTGTGTGCGTGCGTGCGTGTGTGTGTGTGTGTGTATGTTATTTCTCCGTGATGAGGATGTGTGATCTGTATAATCAGGGGCTTTTGGAGTGGCGGTGGGGTATCCTCTGGACACAGTGAAGGTAAACCATCCTCATCCTCCTCCTCCTCATCTTCATCAGCTGCAGGTACTGTATCAGGTGTGTAACAGTGATGGATGCTGCAGGTGAGGATGCAGACTCAGACACGTGACTCGGGGGTTTGGGAGTGTGTGAGAAGAACCTGCAGGACTGAAGGAGTGAGTCTCTGCACAAACACACAACCATCCAGCAGTCACCATGCACTAATGCATTACTAGAATCAAAAGTTGTGCTTGTTAACATTAGTTAATGCACAGTGAATTAACATGAACTAACACTGAACGACTGTGGTTTTATAAACATTAACAAAGATTGTTTGTGTATTGTTTAATGATGCATTAGCATTAACTAATGGAAACAGTGTTACCATTTTAACAAAATAAGAGGGATGATGAAATTACATTTTACAAAATAGAAGTTTACGTGTAGTCTATGGGACGAAATAATAATATGATGATGATTCTGCAAAGGGTGTGTAAACTTTTAAACAAAAGGGAGATCACGTGAGAGTTTCTGGATACTCTTGCTATGTTTAATGTCTGCTGTGTGTTTGAGGTCAGTGGTTTCTACCGTGGGATGTCCATGCCGCTGAGCACGGTCTCCATCAGCTCCTCGCTGGTGTTCGGCACCTACAGGAACGTCCTGCACCTGCTTCAGGAGCTGCGGCACAGAAGCACAGCCGAGGCGCACCGGAAAGCTGATTTATTTGTGTCGGGGTTTGCTGGAGGCGTCGCTCAGGTGCTGTGTGTTCCTCAGCTCTCAGGCACTGGTCCTCGTGTGTGTGTGTGTGTGTGTGTGTGTGAGTCAGCTGTGTTCTTCTGCTTCAGGTGCTGGTGATGTCTCCCGCAGACATCGTGAAAGTGCGTCTTCAGTGTCAGAGCGAGCTGCCGGGCTCCAGGCTCAGGTACCGCGGGCCGCTCCACTGTCTGCTGAGCATCGCTCGGGACGAGGGTCTGCTGGGGCTCTACAAGGGCTCTGCTGCTTTAGCGCTGCGTGACGGACCCTCCTTCGCCACTTACTTCCTCACGTACAACATCATCTGTGATGCCCTGCGCTCCACAGACAGCAGCCGGCCAGGTGCAGCACAACACACACAACCTCCACAACACACATTCACCTGTTCATGTGATGCACTTCATCTGCTAGCATTAGTACACGTGTGTGTGATGTGTTGTCTGCGGTCGCTGCAGGCTGGACGGTGGTTCTTCTGGCCGGCGGTGTGTCGGGGTTGTGTGGCTGGGCCGTGGGGACACCGATGGATGTGATCAAGGCCCGTCTGCAGGTGTCCGGCGTGAGCGGCCGCTTCTACAGAGGCTTCTTCCACTGTCTCTCACACAGCGTGAGGAGCGAAGGCATCGCGGTTCTCTTCAGAGGTCTGACGGTCAACTGCATCCGGGCCTTTCCGGTCAACATGTCCGTCTTCGCCGTGTATGAACTGGTTGTTCGTTTTCTGCGCTCGCCGTCATAGATCTTCTCTGCACATGAGGACGCTTTGCTTCAGTGTTTGCTGGACGTTTGTGAGCGGAAGCGTTTCTGTGATTTTATTAGGAGCTGCAGAAGCTCAGAGTGAATATTTCTCCTCTCTATTAATATATATCTGAGTGTGTTTCGAAGTGTCTACCTCCAGACGTCTGTGCATCATGAATGTTGAAATCAATAGTTCAGCCGAAAATGAACATCATCCTAGATGTAGATGAGTGTGTTTGGAGAAATGTAGCATTGCATCAGTGTCTCTGCAGTGAATGGGTGCCGTCAGAATGAGAGTCTGATAAAAACATCACAATAATCCACAGCACTCCAGAACATCTGGACAAGACAAAAGATGAAACAATTACTTGTGGATTATTGGGATGTTTTTATCAGACTCTCATTCTGACGGCACCCATTCACTGCAGAGCATCCATTGATGAGACACTGATGCAGTGCTACATTTCTACAAACCTGATGAAGACACACACTCTTCCTGATCTTGGATGAACCGAGGGGGAGTAAGCATTCAGCACATTTTCTTTTTGGACTGAATTATATCTTTAAGGACTTTAATCGTGCTAGTATGATACGAACAGGTTTAACCCTTCACTAACCGTCTCTGACTTTTCTCTGTGTTTCATCTCAGCTGGAGTGACTGAAGACTGTTTTAACACATATCAGGGATTCACACATGAACATGTTCTGTGTCTGATGTGTGTCTTGTTTTACAGACGGACTGTGAATCTGTGTTTATTCATGTGAATGTTCACTGAATCAGTGTACTGTAATGATGACATTAAACGTGTCACGTCCAACATCGGAGTGTGATGATCTCTTGATGGCAGACATCAGCTGTATGAGACCGGAGTTCATCACACACACACACACACACACACACACACACTAGACTTCAGCATACTGCACTTTTACAGCACTTACTCGTCTTAACATTAACTTCAACATTCACTAATACATTATTCAGATCAAAGGTTGTATCTGTTAGCATTTAAAAGATGAACTGGTCATTCTTTGTAAATATATTGATCATTCTTTGTTAGTTAATGCAGTCATTTAAATTAACAAATGAGACTTTATTGTAAGGTTTTATTGTTTTTATTAATATTCACTAGTGTTTGTGATGATGGCCAATCAGATGGAAGTAGGCGGGGTTATGTTCACATATGTCACTGGCTGGACTCAAGAGCAAGATGTAAGCAGCTAAACCAAATAATTCCTAGATGAGAGAAGAAGTGCCCATTATGAGATCAGCACTATCACAATCATGCTATTCATGATTACCAGAGATTTATTAGCTTTGTTAATTGCAGTGGAAACTGTAGGCTCAATTTAACAACACCACAAACACTATCTATATATATATATAGTCATAATACTACTATTATTGCATAAATATATTTTTGTAGCTACAACTGCTCTGTTGTAACGAGACGTTCCAAGAATGCTGATATTTCACCAGCAGATCGTGTATGTTTCATGGTGTATCCAGTAGGTGGCGATAAATCACTCTTTATGTGTGAGTAACGAAATCTGTCTTTGTACAAAGATGTAAGGCTCTGGTTCTTACTTATTTGCTTCCAAAGTGTTTGCTGATTATTTTTTATTTAAACTGTGTAAGTTATTTGTTATTTTATATTAGACCTTGGTGTATTTTGTATAGTTTGTAAATGAAAGTTCTGTTTAATAGAAGTGAGTTTGTCGCTGTACTGTTTTGTTGTTGTCCATTCAATCAGCTGAAAAGTGAAAGGTCAGTGATACCCTAATATACTGTATTTACATGTGACTAACATAACATTTGATTTCTTACAAGTTACATTGTTTTATATCATGGATTGTTTTTATTTAATGGATAGAACTGTAGCTACTATTATATGTATTTTTAGTTTATTTTTTGTTCATTAATCTTAATTTTTTTTATCAATGTTATATACACACACACACACACACACACATATATATATATATATATATATATATGATCTGGACACAGACTGGATCTGGTGGCCACGGTGACCTCGGAATAAGAGAGAAACAGACTAATATTAGCGTAGATGCCATTCTTCTAATGATGTAGCAAGTACATCGGGTGTTATGGGAAGTGTTTCCGGTTCCGGTTTACCTAATTAATGCAGCCTAAAAATCCTTTAACGGATTTAGATATTAAAAGCATATTAGTATGTTATGTGTATGCCAGGTTAAAGAGATGGGTCTTTAATCTAGATTTAAACTGCAAGAGTGTGTCTGCCTCCCGAACAATGTTAGGTAGGTTATTCCAGAGTTTAGGAGCCAAATAGGAAAAGGATCTGCCGCCCGCAGTTGATTTTGATATTCTAGGTATTATCAAATTGCCTGAGTTTTGAGAATGCAGTGGACATAGAGGAGTATAATTTCTAAATTTCATGTCTCTGATGTGGAGCTGCTCTGTCACTGTAGACCCAGGAGAGTCAATGACGCACACACTGAACATTCACAGATATGCATGAGAGCGTCTGTGTGTTTCTTATGGATGGACTAAACACTGAGACACATGTGATCATGATTCACGCTGAAGAGAGCGCTGGGTTTGATCAGATCCTGAGGTGATGTGGCTCTCGCTCGTCTCATATCTGTGTGTCTGTAGGAAATGAGAGCCGCTGCTATCAGATTCTGTTTCATGTGTGTGTGTGTGTGTGCGTGTGTGTGTTTAATAATGGAGCACAACAAGCGTCTCTGTGGAGGGTCAGAGCTTCAATCTTCAGACTGTGATCAGGTTCTGTCCGGTCTGCTGAGCTGATGCAGGTTACACTGGTTTCCATGCAGTTCACGAAAACTCGAAATTAAAAAACCCTAGAGTCATGTGAGACTTCTACTGAAGCCAAGAAATATATTTAAATTAAACATAAGAAGTGCTGAACTCCTTTTGTGTTGGAAAACTGTTCCTTGCTTTTTGCTTCGAGTCTGTTTGAGTCCAATATTTCTACATTCAACATCAGCTGCACATACACTTACAAAAACATTTCATGGACATTTTTATTTGTTGTGGTTATTTCATGTTTGTTTACTTTTATACTTGTGTTTTATTTGTGTCCTTGATATCACAGATAAAATGATATCATTATATGTTTTTCATTATAACGTGTTGATATTAAATATACTCATCAATTCACACAGAGAAATGTATTTGGTATGGAGAGGATTTATTTAGTAAAGAAAAATACAGAAAGAATCTAGAAACATGCGTCTGGAATCAGTTTCTCCTTTAATGTGGTCAGATCGGACAGTGAGGTAGAAACATCAAACACACGATCACTGTCACTAACTATCAACATCTGTCTCAATTATATACCTGGATAAAACCAGTGTTAGCTGAAACATGTTTGGAAATGACGTGTGTTGATCTGCTGCAGTCCTGAAGATCAAATATTATTTAGAATCAAATCATTTGTAAAACGTTTGTAACAGAACTAACTGTACTATGACTTTCATGGCTGTTATAGTTTCTGATTTTGTCTAAAGAGAAAGTGGTTTAGATTTGACCCGATGAATTAGACTGATAATAAATAATCTCTAAATTAAAACATTTGACTAATTGGTAAAGATATACACTTTGTATACGAATAAGAGTTTGGAACAAAGTTTGGTGATTAATTTGTTAATTATGTATGGAAAATACCATATACACAAACACAAATGGGTAAAAAAAAAACAATATCATAAAATTTAAAAGTAAACATGCAATGCATTGAGACTGTAAAGCTGCAAACATTTTCTCTTTTTAATTCACTTTAAGGTTTTCCCTGAAAAATGTATTTAGTTAATTCAGTTTATTTCCTTTGATGCTGCTGTTATTGTGACAGGAATACAATTTGATAAACAACATACTTCTGTTTTTTGAGCAGCCCAAATCGTCAACTTCTGACTGAACCAATCAGGTGAGTTTGGGGGCGGGACAATCTGTCTGAACGACCAATGACAGACGAGGGCCTGAAGAGACAGTACAAGTCTTTGGAAACACATACTTCAGGTGTAAAATCAACCAAGACTCTTTCCAGTATCCAGTGAAACTCAACATGACAACAGTCAACAGGTTTGCAAACGTTCACATATTGTTCTTTATTTTACTGATCGTTAGTTAAGCAGCGTTCCATAAAGCTGAGCTTTAGTCAGACTGTTTTTGCGACTGAGTCCAGCGTTTCCAAACTTTTGATGCTGTGGCGTAATTCTCTGAGCTCCAGGGTTTTTAAGATCTTTGTATTTCTGGACGTCCAGACCGTGGTTTAGTGACTCGGCTGAACTGCCGGGACTTTCATCAGCGTAATCTCTCTGTAAAGCGTCTTTAGTCGTGTTCTCCTTGTTCTTGTTGTTTCCAGTTATGAAAAAGCTGCTTGTCGAACCCTTTGAGTGAAACATCAGTCCTCTCTCTGTCTTCAGTGGATTCAGACTCATCTTCGGGTACAGCGCAGGACTCGATCCCTCTGACGCAGGGAATCGTGGATCCGGCGCGCGTCTCTGGAAGATGTTGTCTTCCTCCTGGAAGCTGCTGTAAAGAGGATCTGCTTTAGTCTTGGCCGGACCGACCGTGAAGTAGCGCTCTGGGAAACTGAAGGGTGAGAAGCTGCTGATGTCCTCCATGCTCATCTGCCGCCAGCGCTCCGGTGTGTCCGCAGGGACATGGAAGCGTCTGTCTCCGGATCGGCCGTTCTGTGAGCCCACGTGCTGCGAGCTGCTTGACTTGGGAAAACCTGGACATTCCTTTCCGTATGAGGATAAGTTCTTGCACACATAGTCTCCATCACACCAGTCAGCGAACAGAGCCTGCTGGGAGGAGGAAGACGCGTGATCCTTCTCATCCGAGGCTGTGCTGCAGCTGGAATAACGGCTGGAGGCGGGAAGAGATCCAAGGATGAACCCATGGAAAGGATCTCCATGCAGGTGGAAGCTCTCGTCGTGCAGGTTGCCGTCGGTGGACGTGTGTCTTGGGATCCGTCTGCTCTGGTCAGCGCTCTGCCGTCTCTCCGGCCAGCGGTCACTCCGCCGCTCATCAGACGGACAGTACAGGGCCGTGTCACTGCAGGACAGGTCAGACGACTTGTACACCGTGTGCCGCTGAACTCTGTTGTCCGTGCCGGATGGGAATGCTGGGGCTTGCAGGCTCGGCGAGCGTGTGACCGGACAGCTTCTCCCAGGCTCAGGTTTCTCCAGGACCCGGCCGATGACGGCGGTGGGAACGGCGTCTGAGAAGGAGTGATGCCAGCCGTGACTCTGCTGCTCCATGTGAGAGCTCACTCGCTCCTGAAGATCAGCGGGAAGCTGAAACAAACACACAGAGACACGACTCGGGAAGAGAACAAATGTGTTGGAAATAATAAATCATACTCCTAAAGGGACATGGTGAGGGAAAAAACTAAAACTTCGACATACTCTCGCAAAACTTCGACATACTCTCGCAAAACGTTTGCATTCCCCAAAGAAAATTATAGAGTACTGAACACAAAAGTTTGGCTTTCTGTCGCAAAATTATTGCATTCTCCGAGAAACATGTGCATATGTCAAATGGCACACATGATGAATCACACAAAGAAAACCCTCATCTGTCCTCATCCTCTGTAGTCCATCAGAAGGACGCAGCAGAGATGCATTATGGGAAGAGCTCTGTTCTCTCCGTGATCTACAGTATATGGGACATGTCTGTAAACAGACTCAGTAAAGCCACCGCATTTCTCTTTGCCACCATCAAACATAGCAGAGAGAGTCTCTATTCGAATGAAACCCGTCTGGCCTTTCAGTAGAAAGAGACGATGGATTTTAAACCTGCGTCTGCAGAATGAAAATGGAAAGCATTCATTAAACCCCTGACTTTCTTTGAAATTGTGCTATTTTTAGGATGAGCTTCCCTTTGAGAAAGAAACCATTGGCGTGTGTGTGTGTGTTTGAATGTGTGTGTGTGTGGGGGGGGGGGGTGAATTTGAATTTGTGTGTTCGAATGTGTGTGTGTTTGAATGTGTGTGTGTGTGTGCTCATCAGCCATACCTCAGACAGTTTGTGTGCTCTGTAAGGAGATTTTCCACACTGGAGCAGCTGAGCCGCCAGATTACAGTCTTTCCTGTACAGATCCTACAGACAAAAAGCACAAACCAACTCTCAATCCATCAATATTACACATCTGTCATTCACTCACAAACACAGCAGACAAATGTCTCTCCTCATTTATTTGAGCTGAATGAGGCTGATGTGAACATTGATTATAGTTAGTCTAGTTAGGGTTAAACTGACAAGAAAGGTTCTGATGGTTACCCTTGATTCACAAACTAGCTAAACATGTTAATCTTCCCAGTCCATGAGCCTTTACATCTCGTTTGAGAGTGAACCTAGAGAGGAACCTCAAACACTCGCTCCATCACAGAGATCCCAGTGGAACCTGTCAGGAACCTTCATCACATCAGAACACTTCCTGCTGGAGATGACGCTTCCTATCAGATGAAGCTGAGAAGCGTCACTAGTCTGTGGATGATGGAAACATCTGTCATACGTACGTTATCCTCTCGCAGCTTCTGGATGGTGATCTTGTCCTCCATCAGGTGGTTTTTCAGTGTGACGATCTCTCGACTCAGAGATCTCTTCTCCTCGTCGTGATGTTGAGTCTGAAACACAAACAATCAACTATGTGGACTCTCAGAACAACTTGAGGGGGAGTAATTGATGGAATAACATTTAACATACAATCAACATTAACATGATTTTCTATAAAGCTGCTTTGGAAATGTAACTGTAAAGAGTTCTTTACAAATGCATTTCAGTCAGCTTCAGTTCAGTCTGTAATTTCTGTTCATCAATCAGACGAGTTGCATAAGAAAGCACATCTCTAGCAGATCTCAAAGTGTCTGCTTGTGTGTTTGTTGAAATAGAAATCCCTTTCTTTCTTTGGTTCACATTGATTGAGCAAACCATGTGGAGTATCAGCAGTATTTGCATATGATTCATGGATTTCATTCAACAGGACAGACCTCGTTCTGTTTGACTCTGGATGTAGTTAAACACTCGCTCACATGACTGATGTACTTCAGCATTTAGCCTGTGAAGCAGCTTTTATATAAACCAGAATTTCATAATTGTCTATATGTGTCACTGAATTACTGCAGTGTTTATGTGATGCTGTTTCTATGGCAACAATTTATACAATATAGATTGTGTCAAAGCAGCTTTACAGTGATAAACAGGAAAACTGTGTGCTGATAATGCAAGAGCATAATAGAAAAATGTATCATTTCAAGCCAGTTCATTGTTGATTCAGTGATGTCATCGTCCAGCTCAGTGCAGCAGTGCAGCTTCCAGTAGTGTCTGTGCGGTCATGTGACCTGCGCTGATGTTTCACTTGAGTGCCTGTGAGTTTGACATGGGAGTTTAACCTGTGTGTGTGTGTGTGTGTGTGTTTGAGAGAGAGAGAGAGAGAGAGAGAGAGAGAGAGAGAGTGTGTTTCTGGTCGAGTCTCAAATCCCTCATGAGCCAATTACTAAAAAACTGAAAGCGATGAGGTCTTAAGCGTCAGATGCTCAAGTGTCTTTGAACAGCATCCAGTGTGTTTCTGGAGGCTGACCGTGTTTAAGAGTGAATGTAGATGTCGTCTCTCAGTTTAGAAAGAGCTGAATGTGGAGGAATGATCTGTCGTAAGATACTGCACATCTACTGTTTGACCCATATTTGAAACATGGTCACTGTGAATGGAAGTCGTGGCCTAATGGTTAGAGGGTTGGACTCCCAATCGAAGGGTTGTGAGTTCTAGTCTCGGGCCGGACGGAATCGGGGGTGGGGGTAGTGCATGAACAGTTCTCTCTCCACCTTCAATACCACGACTTAGGTGCCCTTGAGCAAGGCATCGAACCCCCAACTGCTCCCCGGGCGCCGCAGCATAAATGGCTGCCCACTGCTCCGGGTGTGTGCTCACAGTGTGTGTGTGTGTGTGTTCACTGCTCTGTGTGTGTGCATTTCGGATGGGTTAAATGCAGAGCACAAATTCTGAGTATGGGTCACCATACTTGGCTGAATGTCACTTCACTTCACTTCACTTCTTTTGCAGGGTTTGAACATCGTCTCTGGGGTCTCATTTGAGTTTTTACTGAGAAACTTGGACTAATGAGGACAGAAAATGCCACATTTAGGAAAAACATTGAATTTCTCGTCAGCATCATTGGACAGATTGAGTTCTGAGCTGCAGTTGACCATCACAGCGAAATAAACATTCATAAATCCAGATACATATACTGAAGATGCAGAATTATATAAATCAATCAAAATACATTGAGTTTATGAGTATATTTCACTCAATGAGTATAACAATGGAATCCTTGCTACTTGGTCTCAGCAGTGAATAGACTTGAGTGTCAACTGCATACAGATAATAAGAAATACCCTACTTTTTTTTAAATAATTCCCAAAGGGAGCATGAACAATGAAAACAGGACTGGACCCAAAACGGACCCTTGTGGGTCCCCACATGTAATAGGTGCTGAAGCAGAGAAATAGATACCGATCTTCACTGAAAAGGATCTATATTCCAAATAAGAGGCAAACCATTTTAAGTCAGAAGGATCCGGTGATCAATGGTGTCATAAGCTGCTGACAAATCCAATAAAATTAATGCTGCATGATTACCAGCATCTATGATTAAAAGAAGATAATTAACAACCGCTCTGAGAGTGAGTGTCTCTTTTTCTCCACCTTCACTTCTGCTGGTCAGTTGTTCGGAGAGCAGCACTCGTTGATCACCAATCAAGAGCAGAAGCTTCCAGAATGCTTCATATAACTGCTGACATTGCTTCAACACGTCAGTCGCTCTCGATAAGTGATAAACACGGAAGGTGATCCGAGGACCGTGATGCTGTTCAGCGATTGTCTCTAAAGTGTTACTGTGATTATTTATGATAAAGCATCATCAGCGTTTGAGATATAAACAAAGGGATACGAGTTTTATCATCAAGCGATAATGAAGCAATGAAAGAAGATTTATCAGAGCTCAAGTCACTCTTTGGACTTTTTTTTGAAGTCATTTGGTTTATTCTAATGGATTTTTGTCTTACCATTCGGTGGATTTTCTCCTCCATGTCCTGGTTTATTCTCTGTAGAGCTGCATAGCTGCTCTGAATCCTGCAGGAGAGATGAAGATGATGAAGATGATGATCAAGTCAACACACACACACACACACACAGATCTGTCATAAGTGTATAGTGGGATTGAGGGTTTCAGAAATCTTTTCTTTTTTCTCCAGGCCTTTATATTTTGTGCATCTGGTTAAAACATGAAGCTTGTATCTTTCTGAGCATCATTCATTTAGAGTCACATCTTGCAACATTGCTGAAATAAGTGTGACTTGACTAGTTAGTTTCAGATGGTTGTGTGTGACAGTAAATCTGTACGGTCACTTCACTCACACACAGTATTTAATTCTCAGCTGCTTTCTGATCAGCTGCTTCACTCAGTGACGTGTTGCTCGGACCTGCGCAGCTTCTCTGTGAATCTGTCCAGTTGTTGTTGAGCTCGACGCAGCTCCGTCTCCAGATACTGACGTGTGTCCTCGCTCTCGCTCTGCAGCTGCTGCAGTTTGTGTGTGGTGCAGCCGAGACGTCTGCGCAGATCCTCCTTCTGCTCCTGCAGCCAGCTACACACACACAAACACCATCATTTCAGTCACTCCTCAACAACAGTGCTTCTCAAACACCGGAACAGATAAGACTGAGATCTCAATTAAAAATGCCTCACTCGCTCCACAGCAAACACACTCTGATCAAAAGCACCAAACATGATTTATTCATGTGCTTGAGGAGTATCCATACGTGAGATACTAGAGCTGTACTTTAATGACTCTAATATGAAAGAGAAATAATTATGACTGAGCCCTTAATTCACTTGATCTGATTTCAGTGCATTTCTATCACATTCAACTCTATGTGAAAGCTAAAAACTCTACACTCTAATGTTTGTTTTTAATAGCAATATTATTGTTCTGTTTTACTTAAGTATTTCACTTTAGTCATTTACTCTGACCCAAATAAGAGACTAGTGACTCTTTAGTACACATTTACCATGGAAAAATGATCAACAGAGACCAAAGGAAAGGAACAGGGATGAAGAGGATGAGAATGAGTGATGGACTGAAACTGTAAGTGTGTGTGTGTGTGTGTGTGTGTGTGTGTGTTCTTCCATATGTGTACAAAACACCAGCGCAGGACCAAAATAAGATTCAGCCTCACAGTTTCCAGTTCAGAAAAAGCTGATTTTCTATCATCTTGATTGTCCAGATTGAACCGTCTGTTTGTCTGTAACTGGATCTGAGCAGCGTTCAGCAGCTGATAACATCGATCACACACGGCTCTGATGGATTCAGCTGATGACATTTAGATGAAGAGCCTGATGGATGGATCGATGGTTCAGTCACTCGCTTTCTGTTCGATTTTAGACTCTTACCTCCTCTTCTGATGTCTACAACCATTTCTTGGTGCTCTTAGTGCCGTTCTCCCAATATAAATCTTTTTCATGTTTTCTCAGAGTGTCTCCTGCAGAGACACAGACGGCTCAACGAGTCAAGAGTATTCAGCTCATCCACACACATCATTATTCAATAATATCACCACCACATACAGACGTGAGACCTGTTACAGAATTAAAACATTACCGAATTACTGTAAAAACTGTCCTTTCTGTTTATTTGATTCAAAGCAACAAAAAGAGATTAAAACATTGAGATTCACTTAGATCTATTTTCTGGCCGTATCTCACAAAGATGCTGTTTTTATTGTTGTCAGGGACTTTAAAGGGATAGTTCACCCAAAAATGAAAAGTATGTCATTAATAATTCTGATGTCCATGTGACATCAGAGGGTCCGTTAGAATTTGTTGAAGCATCGAAAATACATTTTGGTCCAAAAATAGCAAAAACTATGACTTTATTCAGCATTGTCTTCTCTTCCGTGTCTGTTGTGAGAGAGAGTTAACACTTTTTCCTTTTTTTTTTTTTTTACAGTCCTTAGCTAGTTTTAAAGTCAATATAACAGCTGCTCCTGAACTAGCAAATGCGCTGCACACACTGATGTTCTTCCTCAGTATATAAATATCAAAACACTTTTAAATCTGTGCAGATAACCCAAGACAAGGCTTGTTCGATGAGAAAGGTTTATGCTTAAAACAAGAACAAACATCAGAAAAACAACAGTGTAATGCTGAACGCCTGACTGCATGTGCTGGACGCGTCTCCAGTGATCACGCTGCTGTATTTCCTCTGACGGGGCTATAATAACAGTCAAGGGTTCGCTGTTACTGTGACTTTCACAGAGGGAACTGAGTTCTCATTGACATTCAGACAATATGAGTCTAGAGAAACTCAGGTGAATCGTGTCGTTACAGAGACGTCATGCTGCATCGACGCTACAGGAGATCAGAGAACCATCTGTCACATGACTGATGAGAAACAACACCCGCTGACACACACACACACACACACACACACTCCTCCCTTTACAAGCAGAAAGAAAAGGCTTTTACTCTGGTTTTGCATGAAGACTCCCTTTGAGTTTATGATCTGCTCTTACACAAAGATAAGTATTCACTCGTTAAAGCGATTGTTCACTGGATATGTATCATTTACTCTCGCTCATGTCACTCAAACCTTTGTCTTTCCTCTGTAAAAGAAGAACAATGTAAACCGAACAACACTGCACCCACTGCATGTACAAAAACATGAATTATTTCTCAAAACATCTTCAGAAGAGTAAGAAAGTACAGATGCAGGTTTGAATGGCATCAGTAATCTGATGACAGAATGATCATTCTGTTTAACAAACACTTCCTGTGTCTGTAATGCTTACTTCCTGTCTGTCTGACACACTTGTCTTCTACTAATGGGAAGAAAGAAGCTCTGAATCATTTCCATCAGGTGCTCAGTGACTGACGCTCAGGCCTGTAGAGTGATTATTAGCTGCTTTACTCTTGTTTTCTTCTGTTTGTCTGTTTATTCCTGTATATTCTTCTCATTCTAAACACGTCAGTGGAACAGACATGCTCTCGGGTTGGTGTGCAGCTGGAATATCAAACGAACGTAGTGCAGTGATGCGACAGACGCTGTGATCCACGTCAGAAATCAGCTCTGCTACAGGAAGCTCTCCATGTGTTCACTGACAGACAGCATGATGGGAAATCTCTGCTGCTGAAGGTCTTTCTCGAAAGCGAAGCTGTCAGTCAGGCAGGGAAACTCAAATTAACTAGAACCCAGAGAAAATCCACAGGAACGAGAACTTCAGCTGAACACAAGATCCATTTTCATTCGGGCTGTTGATGGATGCAAATATTCACTTGCGTTTGATTGTGTAAATTTGATTCGTGGGACCAGTTTGTTTCTTCAGACGCTCTCTTTTTTGAAGGACTTCAGTATTTGGGCTCCTGCTGACTAAACAGATTGAGTATTGAGACTATTGACTATTGAGATTTGATTTTATCTGCCAGTTGTTGATTGGATGTTGAGATGTGGGTGTGGCAATTACAAATAGAGGCGGATCTGAATGTGAGTTTGCAGTGGATTATAAGAAAGGGGCGGGGTTAAAGAACATTCAATGATTGGAGGAGACCTGCATTCGTCACCAGAGAGAAACCTAAAATTCACCAGAAGATCCAGTTATGCAGTAATATTGAGGTCAAAAATTATAAATAAAAAAATGCACAGATGAATCATTCATGAAAATATCTATAACATACATTTGGAAAAAATAGATAAAGGGTGAATATTTATTTCATGCTGACTTTAACATTGTATATATGGAGCTTCTTGTTCTAATGTTTATTAGAACACATTAAACTCGCTGTGACACACATGATGCTGTTCAAAAGAGCTGAGAATGATCAAAAACCTGCTTAAACAGAGTGTGTGTGTTTCGTTGTGAGGGAAAAACCTCAGAAAATGTCCTCATGAAGATCCAGTAAAACATGGAAAAGTGAAGTGAGAAGTCTGACGTTTGCCCACGTTTCTCTCTGAGAGCTCATTACATCCACTAAATGAGCAGCGTTTCCTAGCAGAGATCTCATTATAATGAAGCACAGAAATACCACTATCAGTAACCGCTGTATTAACCTCAGAATAACCCGTCATCTATCTTTCTCCAACAGTTCATCAGTGAAATATCAGTGAATCGAGCATAGAGCAGAGAAACACACACGGACCACTCAAACACACACATTAAATCATGCAGCACTTCATGCGTGTCACTCACCGACTGTGGAGTTTGCGTGTCACGATCACATGTGTGTTCCACCTCCAAACACACGTCAACATTCACACGGCACAAGAACAGATTGAGATTCCACAGAGGAACCAGAGTGAGATGGAGGAGGGAGGGAGGAAGACAAACACATTCGACAGAGGAGAGGAAACCAGACGACAAGACGAAAGAGGAGAGAAGAGACGAGAAGAGAAGAGAAGAGAAGAGACGAGACGAGAAGAGAAGAGACGAGAAGAAAAGAGAAGAGAAGAGAAGAGAAGAGAAGAGAAGAGAAGAGAAGAGGAGAGACGAGACGAGACGAGGAGACAAAAGGATTGGACAGGACAGAAGAAGATAAGAGAAGGAGTGAAAGGAGAAGAGAGGACAGAAGAGGAGAGAAGGTGGCTCTTTACCTGCTGCTGCTCGCGTCTCCATCAGAAACCTGAAGAGACACATGAAGAACACTGAGGTTATTCACGTGATTGACAGCTGTCATCAGCACATCACAGAATCCTTCTGCATTCATCAACCATTAAACACTGCTTGTTAATTAAACACGCTCGTTTGGGTAGTATAAATGTGACAAACGTGAAGACCAGCTCGCAACATATTTGCATATATTATGAAAGAAAGAACATGCAGAGAGTGGCGATTAGAAATTAGAATTTAACGCAAAATCTGAGGAAAGCAAGTAATAGTTTGTGAATAAAGAAACGGAAAGTGTCAATGATATAGTTTCGCAATGCAACTACAACAATGTAAGCGCTCGACTTCAAACATACATGCACACACACTTTGGTCTCCATGTTTTATTCCATAGACATAATTTCATGGGCATAATGGTTTTTCTACTGTACAAACCTTAATTACCCCTCACACAAAACTATAGGCATTTTACAATTTTTAAAACATTTATGTATTCTTTATATATGTTTTAAATTCCAATTTACTGGTGGCAATACCAGGTACACGCACACACACACGCACACACACACACACACACACACACACACACACACGCACACACACACACACAGCGTCGTTATGCAGTTTCAGTGCACTGACACCTCGAGCAGCCTTAATCTGAGACTTGTGTTTGCTGCAGAATGTCTTCATAACACACGACCCGAAACTGTCTTATGGCAGCAATCCACTATATTCACAAACGCTGAGTAACTCCGCTCACAGCTGAACGCTCATCATTCCCTGTCACACACTGTTTCCTCAATGCATTTATTTCTGAGAGAGAAAATCCCATCATACACACTGTTATCCAGAAGACCTGAGAAACATGAGCTGAAACAGCCCAGACTCACTTCACTTCAGTTTGGTCTCACTGTCTGTAATGCAGCACAGAGATTATGATCAATTATTTACTCGATCCACGATTCGTATCATTTTATGGTTATAGCATTGCACGGCCTTTATGATTGGCCTTTGAGAAGGAGCACTTCCATAAAAAACAGATCAGATGATTTATTAATATGGCTGCTGTTCCCTGTCAGGTGAGAGAAGTGTGTCCAGACAGCGGGGGCTTCAGTCTGAATAATAGGAAACGCTGTTGTATTTTTAATAAGTGCTGTCACAGAGCAGAGATGGGCTCGATTACTCCTGTGACCTCAAAATAATCTTTGATAAAACGCCTTCCACATTGTTTTAAAGGACGATATATTTTATTTTAAGTCAGGTAACTTGCATTGAATGACTTGTCATACCAATACAGCAGAAGAATCCAAACCAGTTCCTTTAGGAAGTAAACAAAGAGCAACAGGAAATAACTACCAATTATTCCTTAAGATCATCAGGATTGTTAATGATTCGTAAACTTTCTTTAGTCACTATGGGTGCCAGGTCTTTCGGTCTCAAGACATTCGTCAAGCTTCCTCGCTACTTTCTTTGTTTTAAAACCTTTTATTATTGCTCTTCAGCTCTTGGTTGTGTGAACTAAAGACATGTTAGAACAACACATATGCAGTCAGTTATTTGTGTTGAGCCGCTGAACATAAAGAAGGTTTTCAGGAGGGTATAAGGGTTAATATCTCAGAGACTCACCGTGATGCCGCTCGCAGCGGGTCTCGGGAGGGAGGTGGTGCGGTGCGGTGGTCGTGGTGCCCCGTCTGAGCGCTTGGAAACAGGACTCGGGCATCCACGAGAAGATTTGCCACTAGTCTGTAAAGTTCTCTTCTCCACGTCTCGTAGATGTGTGGAACTCACTTCATCTTCCCTCCGTGCTCGGTCTATGTCAGTCTCTAGGTAGGTCCTTCCTAACATTTCCATTTCCTCTTGAGTTCTTCTCAGGGTTTCACTGGCATCCAGAATCTTGCAGCTTGGCATGCACTTGGCCCACTTGTACACATTACTGTCCCTGGAATTACAGGCAGAATCCCTACTGGAACCAAACCAAGGACTGGAAACTGGGCTTAGGTTTAGGCATTGGGGAGGTGATGTTTGTGGGCAAGGCGGCTCCTTCTGACGGATGGGCACTCCGAAGGCTTGCAGACACTCGGGTTCCAGGACCCTGCATGTAACCTCATCAAGAAACTGAGAAAACTTGAGCTTCTCTTCAATCTTCTGCTCTAAGTTGGATGACGCCGTTGAAGCACCGGAGGTTCCCTGACTTGATGACGAATCCCTCCGCCCCGCATCGACCTGCTCCGCTCCCTCCTGGCTCTCCGATCCCACCACACTTCCCTGGCAGCTGTCGGAGTTCTGGTAGCCTGTCTCGGAATCACTCGTACCCTCAGGTCGACTCACAGAGCCTGCGCGCACCCGGAAAACCTCTTCACTGTGCTGCTTAATGGAACTGCGCAGGAGACATGTGGCGCCGGAGCTCCAGCTGTTGGTGTCCCAGCTGTCGTCCTCACTGGAGCTGCGCTGGCTGGAGCTGGAGCTCCGGAGGCTAAGACTAGAGCTCTGCAGTGTCGAGGACGTAGGAAAGCTCTTGAGGCTGACGACCGAACCCTTTAGGCTCGACAAGGAACCTTGCAGGCTGGAGATGGAGCCCTTCGGATTGGAGGTGGAACCAGGCCTGTGCAGGGAGGGCGAGGAAAGGCTGGATGGACAGCGGGGCGGCAGCTTTTCGTCCAGGTCGCTCTGACATCCTGAGAACACTGGACAAGAGGCTGTTGAAGAACAGGAGCCGCGTTCCTGCCTGCTGGACGCCGTCTTGGGCCTCGGCTGCCTCTTCAGGGTGGACACTGTCCCGTTGACTGTAACCCCTCGTCCTGTTTTCGATGAGCCATTCTGCATTTTCACCTCCATTATTGGTGTGCGTAGAAAACTGGACCATGATGAGCTGGGCTGGCCAGATTTCAATAGCTCTCACGCCCCAGTCCTCTCTCGCTCGGTCGACCTAAATGCATTTACCTCCCGTGACGAGCGGCTGAACTCTGTGAGGGTGACACACTTTCTCAAACACTCTCTCTGCCCCTTTAGGGACAAATGCATGCAGCGGTTAAAACATGCAGATGCACTAACTGTTTTTCTGAATATGGAGACACCTGTCAAAAGAGAAAATGCAGTCTTGCTGGTGCAAACAAACCCTCTATGTGTATTCTGGTAGAATCTAACAAGAGTCCTGGTTAACTTTCCAGGTCAGTTGCTCTTTAAAACAGGCCATTGATCATGATGCCACATGATGGACGGTATGTGGGGCAGAACCTGGGTTCCACAGATCGATTCCTCACTGGAGTGGATGATTACAGTGTTAGAGGTGACTGTGTGATGGCTGCTTGATGATGTATCTGTTTTGAAGGTTTATACTATAGA
The DNA here is from genome assembly GCF_003368295.1 of Carassius auratus. Taxonomy (NCBI): domain Eukaryota; kingdom Metazoa; phylum Chordata; class Actinopteri; order Cypriniformes; family Cyprinidae; genus Carassius; species Carassius auratus. The sequence continues at coordinate 24,298 of NW_020524535.1, forward strand.
AGGCTGTCGGCTTGCATGAAGTTAGTTAAAGCAATGGGATCGCAGGAGTGGGAGAAGGATGTGAAGTGAAGCTACAGCAACAACATTTTGATCTATAGGCACTCTTACATCATTCTCAAAACTGTGACTAACACACGTAAGGGAAAACTGATATATCACAAAGGTATTTCCACATTGCCTAAAATTTCCAGGTTTTGGCTTTTTGTTCCTAATGTTTCCATACTTGCTGAAGGAATTGACTGAAAAGTAGTTTGACCAATAGCATGCAGGAATTGTACGTAATCAACCAATCGTGGCTTGGGAGAAAGCAGGATTATACAGAGAACAGCCAAATATATTCAAATAAACTTGCATTTAATGTATGAAAACAAGGGAGAGATCATCAATAGGAAAGCAAAGCCAAAATGTAGAAATTGCAGCCTAAAGCACCTAAAACATATATTTGCAGTCTCTTGGGTGATTGAATGCCTATGGAGTCACGTGAATTTAAGAGACAATTAAATGGAACATAGTTTAGAATGAGTGACGACTGCACTGTCGGAGCGAGAGAGGCTGGCGGATTCATCAATAGACACGTCAATAGACCCTTAAGCAATATACTGAGCAGCACATGGAGAGTTCAGCACAAGAGAGTCAGTCTCACACACAAACACTGAACATCTGAGGATGATTTCAGATGATGTCCGCTCTGTGCTGCTGTTTGCATGGAGAGCGTCTGTGTGTATAAAACCTCTGTAGTAATATTATGCTTATTTTACCTTTTCTAATGTAGTTTGGGTATGTAAGCATATATGTATATATATATATATATATGTATATATATATATATATATATATATATATATATATATATATATATAATAGACAATAAAAAATTGCAATAAAAACATGAATTGATTTCCTAGGGGAATATCCATATTTTCATCTGCTGTAGAACTATAGAAATAAATAGACATAAGGAAGATTAGATTAGCCACAGTACTCCCTTGTTTTTTTTTCTGTACTCTATGTAAAAAACTTCCTAAAAGTTAAGAGATTTTGAATCTCAAGGGAGTTTCAGCTGCGAGAGTCGATCATTAAAGTCAATGGAGGAAAACCTCCTGTAGTGCCAGAAACATACACAGATGATCGCTGTTTGTTTAATGCTTTAGTGGTGATCAATAACTGTCTTAAAGAAGAAGCAGAAATCAGATATTCAGAAACTTCTGTGCATGTGTCTTTACTGTGTTTGAAGCAGAAGCGTCTCTTGTGCACACAATATCAGCAGATATCAATGCCATTTTAAAGTTAAATCTTGATAAATATGAATTGTTCCCAGATAGCATGTGTATATGGCCCTGCTGGTCTTCTTATGGCCAGGACAAAACGGATGTAAACCTGAAGTGGCCCATATGTAAACTGGAAAAACCCAAATGTATCAAACCACATATGTGCGTCTGTAGGAAAAGATGCAGTGTTGATGGAGGTGTGTAATCTGAATGTGACCCTAAAGTGTCCCATGTAGTAAACAGTGATTATGACCCAAATATTGCCAACCAAAAGTGGGCCACCTTTGGCAAAAATGTATCATTATCGACAAAGATTAATCAGGGTGTAAACCAAATCTGGTCCATGTATGTTTCAGCAAATGTGGCCCAGGTACATTGAAACGTATGGTAAGCAATGGCTAATGTGGCTGTGAGTTAATAATGATTAACATTTTGGCCACTTTGGCAAGTAGGTTCAGTTTGTGCGCTTTCACTATTGTGTTGGAAATACAATGTACAAGTTGCATGATATCAAGATCACTTGCATTAATGAATGCTGTCCACTTTATTTTGGGGATAATGCTTCAAAATGTATGCAGCTGTTTAATGAAGGGTCTGTGGGGGTCATGACCTTTCACACACCTGACATATACACATCTCAACAGAAACTGATCTTTTGTAAAGTGTGCTTCAGTGTCCTCCTGACACACCTGCTATTAGATCCTGTTCTTCATGAGATAGTGAGATCTAATTCTCTCTGATATACATCAGTGTGTGTGTGTGTGTGTGTGTGTGTGTGTGTGTGTCTGGAAATAGAGCAGGAGAATGTGGCCGCTCCCTCTGTTGCCATGACAACCGCTGCCTACATATGTATAAAGACTGGCTCGTATCCACCAGGACCCAATTATTTTTCAGAGGTACGACACACAAAAGAGATGCACTGATGAACAGAATACAGCACCAATGGATTCATGTGAGCATTATAAAGATAAAGATGAAGAGTTTTCAGCGGCTGCGGTTTCTGATAGTCAAGCTGTGGTCTGTGAATGACTAACACTGTGATGAGATCAGTTACTGTGCTTATTAAAACCTGCTCAGATCATATGGATTTACATCTCATGCTATTAAACACACATTCTCTCACACACATCACTGAATGAATGAGGAACTGAACTCTTTGATGCTTTGATGAATAATCGTCACAGACTGGAAGTGCAGCTCATTTTAAAGAGGCTTTGATTGAGACAGATACAGATGTGTGTCTGTACAGATCAGACGCTCAGTCGACTGGAGGTTAGTGTACAGTAGATACAGTTAATTATGGAAAACCGTTCATGTCTGCTTATCCTGCTCTAATCAATCTCATGTCCGGCTGTCATCATCAAACAGACTTTCTAATATTGATAGAGTTTCCTTTGATATGACACGCGCTGTGGACCCCACTGAGTTTCAGTGTGTGCACAAAAACAGTTCTTTAAGACATCTTCACAGAGGAAAGAAAGTTGTAAGCTGTAATTAAATGTCATTTATTTCAAAAGCTGCTCCTTTTATTAAAATCCATCTAATAATTATTGCACCTATTGTCCTCAGGATTCATCAGTCGTGATTAATGTTCCTGTGAATAAAGTGTGATTCTTCTGCGTCAGATAAGAAATCTCATTTTCTAATGAATGATGTCAAACAAAGAGAGATTGAATAATGTATTTGTGCAAGTACAGTGCAACATCTAGTTAATATTCAAGAATTATCTGCCAATTAAGACTCCTAATATTCATTAGTCTCAGTCTGAAGAAATATTGCGTCTGTCATTCACAGCAGGTGACCGTGAAAATATGAGCACACACTTGGTAATTATCTCACCTTGTGATGCTTTGATTCATAGCTGCTTTAAAACAGGGACGGATCTACTGGGGTGGCATAAGAAAGCCTTGCCACCCCTGCTGCCACCCCAGTTGGCAGCAACGAATTAAAGGGTAATTTGAAAATTTACGAGCGCGAATCTTTTGTGATTCGTGATCCCGCTCCAAACTCCCGAGCTGATTCAAATGATTTGCCATCCCCAAACTGACTCAAATGATTCGCGAACCCGCTTTGAACTCCCGAACTGATTCAAATGATTCGCGAAGTGAACCCGCTCCGAACTCCCAAACTGACTCAAATGATTCGCGATCCCGCTCCGAACTCCCAAACTGATTCAAATGATTCGCGATCCCCAAACTGACTAAAATGATTCGCGATCCCGCTCCGAACTCCCGAACTGACTCCAATGATTCGCGATCCCGCTCCGAACTCCCAAAGTGACTCAAATGATTCGCGATCCCCAAAACTGACTCAAATGATTCGCGATCCCGCTACGAACTCCCGAAGTGATTCAAATGATTCGCGATCCCCAAACTGACTCAAATGATTCGCGATCCCGCTACGAACTCCCGAACTGATTCAAATGATTCGCGATCCCCATAACTGACTCAAATGATTCGCGATCCCGCTCCGAACTCCCAAAGTGACTCAAATGATTCGCGATCCCCAAAACTGACTCAAATGATTCGCGATCCCGCTACGAACTCCCGAACTGATTCAAATGATTCGCGATCCCCAAACTGACTCAAATGATTCGCGATCCCGCTCCGAACTCCCGAACTGACTCAAGTTATTCGCGAACCCCTGACATATATTCAGATATAAATGTAATTAAAAAAATAAATTAATAATTTTAGATTTTCAAATATTGCACCTGTCAAAAATAGTCTATTTTGCCGTCAATACTGTTGACGGTGACCTTTATCAGTAGGCTTTATATTTATGCTCAACATGAAGTATAGATATTGAAGACCCTGGTCTGTCAGCGGTCTCCCTCTATGTCCCCTACAGCAGCAGCAGCGATTCTGGTGTGTAAAGACCATAGACTGTATAAAAACACAGAAAACGCGAAGCAGCCGCCAGCAGCAGAAGCGCCACGCTCACGACACGCAGTGTGTCACCGGCCTGAGACTCAGGAGGAAAAGCTGGGTAATAATTGATTATCTATCAATAAATGAAGCTTCTTTTTTTTTTTTTTTAAATGATAAATAACTAACGTGGTGTAGTCTACTACGTGGTACGTTACCCACTTTTAAAAAGCGTGAGGATACGTAACAACTTCGTTTTGTGTCAGAATTAACTTTCACACTTTCATTCATAAATTCACCGCGTTTGTGTTTGAAAAGAGACAGGGATTGAATGGAGGAAATGGAACTTGCTGTGAACGTCACGGAATTCAGCCATGTTTAAATGAATAAATCAAAAGTAGAGCATTTAATCAAATCTCGATATGGACTAGTGTCTGCAATATTAAAGGTGTTCAGTACCGTCGCTCCCTACACGCAGAGTAGGGCACCAACTCCCGGAGGGGGCACCATCCCGCTGCTCCAAAAAAAAAAAAAAAAATCCTCCATTCTCCCATCCGCGCTCGCACCTTGTGTTTGCGGCTGAATGTTCATAATTGATGGATGAACATCTATGCCTGGGTAGAGTACATCAGCAACCAGCGAAGAGAAAGGAAAACTAAAAGTAAAAAAAAAAAAAAAAAAAACACGGGCATAAAGTTATTCATGCATAAACGCTGGACGTTGGACGAGTCTCAAATTTAGGGACCGTCTCTAAAGTTACATGCGATATTGTTATACACTTTTCTAACGTCAGTAGCATTTGAGGAAATGACTTATAGTCATAAAACAATTGTAATGTGTTCATTTAGGTGTCAGCTACAATACACACTTTATACATTTTAAATATAAGTATAAATCATTTAGGTAAAAACGAGGCGCGTTTATCACTTTCAGGCACATTCCTGTCAAAGTGTTTTTTTTTTCAGGTTCCCTTATGACAATTACCCATGTTTTTAACAATAACACCACAAATCATTGTTCTTGTAGCCATGGTGACTGCAAATTAACCATGGTTTTGTTACTTCAAATAATAATTTACAAAGAAGTATTAATATACTGTATGCATTAGTGAGTATGAGGGGCTTATGGGGTATGGTCACTTATTCTTAATATGAACGGTTTCAAATGCAAGACATTTACTTCATGAGATTAAGTTTGTAAATGATAGCCTGTGTCCTTTTATAGTGTGCACATATATTTATCATCAAACTGTGATAACTGTGACTAAATTCAGTATATATACGTCTGCCATATGTTGCCACCCCTCAAAAATTCCTCCCCCCTTCTCGCCACCCCATTAATTAATATTTTTCTAGATCCGCCCCTGACACATTATTAAAAGCTTCGAGTGTCACGACAGACTGTGAAGCATTTTATGACTAGAATCAGTGAAATCTTTTAAAATCACTCACCAACAAACTGATGTCATGGTGCTTTTGTTGTAGGATCTGAGAGATGAGATGAAGTGATCCCTGTGTCTGGAGCTCCTGATGATTCCAGCGTCTGCTTCTCATCTGGGATCGTCCTTGACTCTCCTGCAAACAACTCTTTCCCATTCAGGATTTTTGTCTTGTTTTCCAGTACAATACATTAACCTGAGAAGCAACATGATATGATATGAAACCATGGACCCTAAAACCTGTCATAAGGGTCAGTTTTTCGAAATAGAGATGTGTACATCATCTGGAAGCTGAATAATAAACATTTACAACAACTGAGGGTGCAAAAAAATCGAAATATTGATCAAATCACCTTTAAAGTTGTCCAGATGAAGTTCTTAGCAATGCGTGTTACTAATGATAATAAATTTTTTATATATTTACCGTAGGAACATGATCTTCACGTAATATCATAAAGATTTTTGGCATAAAAGAAAAATCTATAATTTTTACCCATACTGTCCCAAAAAGCATCATGGTTCTGCAGATCGAGCTCAATTAGGGAACAGGTTTTTAATCATAATTTTGGTGCTTGCAGTAAAAATGAGCAGGTATCTAAGAGTTTCACAGGGAATGTGAGAAATACAGATCAAACGTGTGCATCAGAACTGATGATGAGATGTTGAACTGCTTGATTGCTTATTTCACAAAATGTAACTCTATTATCGTCTAGCTCTAATCTGATAGATATTAAGATATTATAACATCATGATTTTCTATAAAGCTGCTTGGAAATGGTGTGCTTTGGGGAATCAGCTACAGAAATCAATGTAACTTGACTTGATGTTCAGTTAAACGCTGAGTGGCATAATGCATCATCCTCCATCTCTGGCAATCATATCCAACACATCGAGGCAGATGCAGGACACTCATATCTTCATCTTCCTCTTCCTCCTTTGTGCATGGTTTCTATGACAACGTGATACAAATGGAAGCTGTGAATGGAGCCGCAGCAGCGTTTTGCCCTCATTCTGTCGCTTCTGCTGCTGAATCCTGATGCTTCATTATAACCCTGCTGGAAACACACACACACACACACACACATGTCTCGCATGATGAACGAGAGCGGCTTATGAAATTAAGTATGCCGTCACGGCAGCTGGTTACACACACACACACACACACACACAGCGTGTTCTGAAGTCCCTCCACAGGAAACTCCTCTAGGAAATAAACTCAATAGCTTTATATTCCTGCAATCAATGAATCGTCCTGCGGCTCTGAATCACAGACGCAAACAATCACTCAGGAATCAGTGTGCAGCAGTATTCAGACGCCAGACACGCTTCATACTAAGAGATTGACACACGTCACAGGAGAAACACACACACACACACACACACACAGACTAATGACATTCTGCAGAACAGCTTGAACAGCTTTTCCTGCAGAACTCCTAAATGCATAAATGAAAATGATAATTAAAAGCTTTCTAAAAGGATCACCACAAAACTTTAACAGTGCACATGCTAACTTTCACTTACAGGTTTGGATTGTTCTTATAGTCACTTCTTTCTGCAGTTACATCTGTGTGTGTGTGTGTGTGTGTGTGTGTGTATGTGTGTGTGTGTTCATCTGCGGTCATGTTTTGGCATGAAAATCAGGCTTTGATTTGGGACTCATGAAACTTGGATAAGATTCAAAGCCCTACATCTAAAGTGGGTTTGAATAGAGACCAGTCTGACTCTTCTCGCGCAGGAATCATGATCAACGGAGGATTTTCCCACAGACTCATCATCTACTGTCCAATGTAGTCTTTGAAGGTTTGAATTGGGGGGGGGGGGGGGGGTTAGTTCTGCCATAGAAAGATGTAACTCAAGTCTAATGAACATCCTTTATGTCTGAGGAAAGCACATTGATCTGCCCTGGACTCAGTGATCTGATTTAGTGAGTTTCTCCTGCAGCAGATTCAATGGAGAACAATGGAAATGTTCGTCTGGTCTTTGGGTCTAATCTCAGCTCATTAAATCAAACTCAATTAACAGGACTGCCACTGATACCCAAGAGCTCGCTTTTACCTTTTAGTGTTTCTGCAAAGGGTTATATTTTCAAGCATGAAAGGCATCTCTCGGCTGGAAATGAGAGGTTTATTGGAGGTCATGTGTGATATTTGGCTTGATGCCTGTGTGTTTCAGCTGGCATTGATTTCTCATCACTCAAACTGTCTGACCTGCTATTTCCTCTTTTTTCAGCACACCTGTACATGTACATGATATTAATTATAGTAGGCTAATTGAATGAAATTAAAGTGAACCAGTGAGACTCATCAAACAAAGATTAACGAGCGAGGTTATCACTGTTTACATCCAGAAGTAAGATGCAGCACATGTAGGTCATTGCTGAGAATAGAGAAGCGCTGCCCTGAGCTTGAAGACGTTTGGCAAGAAATCTTTTCCCTGCTAGGACAGCCATTCCTTCAGTAAGAGTCGACGATTTAGAGGCTGAACTAACATTTAATTGGGCTTGTGGGTATAAAGGTACAGCTGAAATCTCATCGTGTCGAGCGAGGGATCAAACCGTTCATCAAAACACATCATGAAGAATCTTTTAGAACCAAACATTCTCTCCACTGTCAAGAAGAGCATGAAAACTAAGGCTGTGCCTAAGAATAGCACACTAGTTTTTGCACATCTATAGTATGAACACTGGGCTATTGCTAGAGGTCAGGCAGTCATGTTCTACTTACAGCTGCTGTAGATATTTAAAGCCACAGCAGCAGGAAAACAGCCTCTTTAATATTGAGGATCAGAGAGCAGGTAAAACATGCTCATGACAAATTAAATCATGACTGACATAGATTATGATATGAACCCATCTTTAGAGTTCAGACAGTTCAGAAAGCCACCTGGGGAAGTCGTGGCCTAATGGTTAGAGGGTTGGACTCCCAATCGAAGGGTTGTGGGTTCTAGTCCCGGGCCGGCAGGAATTGTGGGTGGGGGTAGTGCATGTACAGTTCTCTCTCCACCTTCAATACCACGACTGAGGAGCCCTTGAGCAAGACATCGAACCCCCAACTGCTCCCCGGGCGCCGCAGCATAAATGATGAACACTGCTCCGGGTGTGTGCTCACAGTGTGTGTGTGTGTGTGTACTTCAGATGGGTTAAATGCAGAGCACGAATTCTGAGTATGGGTCACCACACTGACTTCCATTCATACGCATGAGAATGTGTCAAAAAAATTCGCATTTTGCTGCGTTCCAAAGTTCAAGTTTGGTGAACTTTGACCTGTGAATTCACATCACGTGACGTGTGACGTGTGAACAGTAGAAGATCAATACGGTACTGCGTGACCTCTCTGTACAGAAATTCAAAAATGGGGGAAGCGCTAATTTTACAGTAGGAGTAAAATCTTTGTGTGTCACCGCTAGTGGCAGGCGCACATATCGGTGACGGGTCGAGTGGCAGGTCTCAGTGGTTTTCCCCTTCTCTAATTTTAGTTCATGGATGTTTCTGTGTGGGTAGCAGAGGTGGGTAGAGTACCCAAAAACTTTACCCAAGTAAAAGTAAAAGTAATTCTAGAAATATTTACTCAAGTAAAAGTAAAAGTACTAGTCTTGAATAGTTACTTAAGTAAGAGTAAAAGAGTATCGGATAAAAAATCTACTCAAGTAGTTAGTTAGAGCCTATTTTTATTTAGATATATAGATAAAATTTATGTAATATATATTTGTGTTTATAAATGTATATATTTCATCAGCCTTTAATCCAATTTCTGTAATTTATTATAAAACCCTGTCTGTTTACTTAAGTAACAGATATATGTGTCATGCCATAACATATTTTTAATACGACTGACTTTATATTAAATGTGAATTTAACATTGAAAGTTAATGTGATATAAATATTGCTACTAATCTTTCATTGTTCAGAAAGAGAGCAAATAACATTTACATTAAACATAATTTTCACTGACAGTCTAGATTTCATTCACTCTCAGAAACTACCATTAAAATCACTGAAACTGTTAACACTGTGAAATCAATATCTTAATTATAGATTCGTACACACATCTGCACTTTGTTGTTTCTGACGAGAGAATTCTCCAGAAAGAGGTCTCTAATCAGTGAGCGAGTGAAGGAAGCACCGGCATTTCAGCGATGACTCATCTGAACACCTCTGATTGGCCATTGCATTCAAAAGCTCAACAGAATGGTTATAATTCGCAGCGCTGTAAAAACACGTCTGGCTCAGCGCCAGCAAGCGATCACAGATCTGAATTTAGCAGCTGATGATATGACTTGCTGAACGTACTCGCACCGGTGTGATTGTATTAAAATTAATAAAATCTTAATCGGCTATTTTTTGTCTTTTGGAAGCTGCATTTAACTTGACTCCCCTCTGTTATAAGCCATACACGTACAACAAACTACTGTCACAGTGGTATCGTGTACTGTAATCGAATGTAGCCCAAGTTATTACCTGTTAAACAGTAGACAGCACACGCGTTCATCTAATACGGATCGCCATCGCAAGCAAATAATAGCCTTTGCAGATTTGCTTTCAATTCAGTGCAGTTCCATAGCCCCGTTTTCAACGCTGCTAATATTCTTAAACGTTACAACTCTGAGTGAACCGCTTCAGACGCTCAGCGCGTGCAGCATGGAACTGAACGAATCATTCAAACTGATTCATGAACCAATTCACTCGTTTGCCAATTGGATTGATCAAGCCTCTGAACAGAGTTGACTCAAAAGAATGAATCATTTGCGAATGTGCATCGCTCATTGCCAAGAGAAAAGTAGACGGCGCGTTTGGAATAAACTGAAGCATTTATAACATTTATTGCATTAAGATAAAGTAACGAGAGGAGTGTCGCCTACAGTAACGAAGTAAAAGTACAGATATTTTCCAAAAAATTACTCAAGTAAGAGTATAAAGTACCCATCTTTAAATATACTCCGAAAAGTATTAATTACCCCAAAAATTACTCAAGTAAATGTAACGAAGTAAATGTAACTCGTTACTACCCACCTCTGGTGGGTAGGTGATGGTGTTGATGGGTGGAGTTTAGTTCAGTGATGTTTCTGTGTGTGTAGGTGATGGTGTTGATGGGTGGAGTTTAGTTCAGTGACGTTTCTGTGTGGGTAGGTGATGGTGTTGATGGGTGGAGTTTAGTTCAGTGATGTTTCTGTGTGTGTAGGTGATGGTGTTGATGGGTGGAGTTTAGTTCAGTGACGTTTCTGTGTGGGTAGGTGATGGTGTTGATGGGTGGAGTTTAGTTCAGTGACGTTTCTGTGTGGGTAGGTGATGGTGTTGATGGGTGGAGTTTAGTTCAGTGACGTTTCTGTGTGTGTAGGTGATGGTGTTGATGGGTGGAGTTTAGTTCAGTGATGTTTCTGTGTGTGTAGGTGATGGTGTTGATGGGTGGAGTTTAGTTCAGTGACGTTTCTGTGTGGGTAGGTGATGGTGTTGATGGGTGGAGTTTAGTTCAGTGACGTTTCTGTGTGGGTAGGTGATGGTGTTGATGGGTGGAGTTTAGTTCAGTGACGTTTCTGTGTGGGTAGGTGATGGTGTTGATGGGTGGAGTTTAGTTCAGTGACGTTTCTGTGTGGGTAGGTGATGGTGTTGATGGGTGGAGTTTAGTTCAGTGACGTTTCTGTGTGTGTAGGTGATGGTGTTGATGGGTGGAGTTTAGTTCAGTGACGTTTCTGTGTGGGTAGGTGATGGTGTTGATGGGTGGAGTTTAGTTCAGTGACGTTTCTGTGTGGGTAGGTGATGGTGTTGATGGGTGGAGTTTAGTTCAGTGACGTTTCTGTGTGGGTAGGTGATGGTGTTGATGGGTGGAGTTTAGTTCAGTGACGTTTCTGTGTGGGTAGGTGATGGTGTTGATGGGTGGAGGTGATGGTGTTGATGGGTGGAGTTTAGTTCAGTCATGTTTCTGTGTGGGTAGGTGATGGTGTTGATGGGTGGAGTTTAGTTCAGTGACGTTTCTGTGTGGGTAGGTGATGGTGTTGATGGGTGGAGTTTAGTTTCATGTGTCAGACTGAAGCAGCAGCAGCTCGCGGAGGTTTAGTCGGATGAAACTCGCTTTGACCGTCGCAGACTTTCTCAGAGGAGTTGTTTTCAGTCTGAGTTCTAGTCTGGAGGACTAGTTTAGTTCAGTGATGTCCAGGTCGCGCGCGCAGCGGTCAGGTTGTGTGATCATGTGAAGGTGATTATCAGCGGAGGATCGAGGATCGAGCTGCGGGAGGATGAATGTATTTCTCCGGCTCGGATTCTCATTTCTGCTGCTCTTCTGCGCGCCTGTTTCTGCTCAAGGTGAAATATCGATATTAATATTTACACTATATCACTCTTACTTCACTGCTGTAGTGACGAGCATCATCAGTATCTGTTGCGTTTCTACTGCTGTCGGTCAACTTCACGTGTTGAAGTGTGAGATGTGATATATGACAGACTCCGGACACATGACTGTTTATTCATCGGTAATGTGTGTGTGTTTAGGTCCAGAATGTGGAGCTGGATGTCATCAACACCACGGCTTCTGTGAGCAGTCTGGAGAATGCAGGTGTGTGTGTGTGTGTGTGTGTGTGTGTGTGTGTGTGTGAGGGTGAGTGTTTGTGTGTGTTAGATGTCATTAACCTTTTTAGTAACAACTGAACAATTGAATGCTGTCAGTGTGTGAGAGATTTTAATCTGTCAGTAGAAGTCTCCAGAGACTCTTGTATGTTTTATGGATGTTCTTTAGCAGCAGTTAAAGGTCAGTGACATTAGTTTGGATGTGTGTTGTAAAGCAGGTGTGTGTGTGTGTTACAGGTGCAGAGCAGGTTGGCGCGGTGCGGTGTGTGATCAGTGTGTTCCTTCACCTGACTGTGTTCACGGAGTGTGTGAAGAGCCCGGGCAGTGTGTCTGTGAGCGCGGATGGACAGGAGCTCGCTGCGATCGAGGTCCAGTGTCCTACATGACCTTATTAAAGAGTATCAGCAGAGATGATGCAGGGCCAGAACTCTTTGAAACAGAACATGTGTGTGAACGCTGGACCTGTGCTGTGACAGTAACTGTGTGCATCTGTTGTTTTCTCTCAGAGGTTCACCGGTGTTCATCAAAGCTCTGCTCGGGAAACTCTACCTGTGTGCAGACCGGACGAGGAGGACACGTCTGTCTCTGTTCTCCTGGACACACCGGAGAAAACTGCCAGCTGAAGACAGGAGCGTGTTCAGAGAACGGGTAACACTGAGACGGCACGACAGACCATTACCTCTGTTACATATCTATGGATTGAAAAACTAGAAAATATCAGTCACATGAAGCTGCTGTGGACGTGAGATCATCCAGTGCTGCCATGAATTACTCATCCTTATTTCACTGATGCTAGATCAGTTTATCAGGCATGTACACCTCTGATCAGATGAGACAAATGAATAGACAGCATCTTTACTTTACACTTAAACATGTCTGAACTTCACTGCATTGGATGCAAAATATCAAACCAAGTTGTGTTTGTGCTTAAATGATGCAGAAGCTGTTTTCACAACTAACTGATCTGGAAGTGTATTTTAATGGCTGCTCTCCTCACATGAACAAATGAAAATTTTACGTAAAGTTTGGCATCCAAACAAAAGGTCATCACCTTAATTTCTATAACATTTTATACAACACAGAGTGTTTCACAGCAGCTTCTCAGTAACAAACAGGAAACTACCAGAATCAGTGATGCAAACGTCATCAAATATGACTCAAACTCAAATTCAGCTGTGGAGCAGCTCTACAGAAGTCATTATTCATGTCATTTCAGTTTGACTCTAGTTGCATGAAGTGACAGAAAGTGTGTGTGTTGGTGAAAGTGACGTGTTTCCTCTCATCCGCAGCTCTCGCTGTCAGAACGGAGGAAGCTGTGTGAACACGAGTGGCTTTGACAGCCGTTCCTCTTGTCTCTGTGCACCTGGATTCACTGGCTCTGTCTGTGAGAAGGAGCTTGACGTCTGCCAGCCCAATCCGTGTGTGAACGGTGGCAGATGCGTCCAGCGTGACCCGACCTACACCTGCGTCTGCCCGCCCAGATTCACCGGCCCGTCCTGTGAGCTCCACGTCAGCCAGCTCAAGCCCAAGCCCCGAGCGAGAGCGCTAGGTCCGGGTCACCACACCGCAGCAGCTCACACTTTCCACAAGCTGCTGCGTCCGTCCGAGCGAGAGCCACTCCAGCCGTCCGGTCCACTGGTCACCCGCAGCCAGATCATCTGCTTCTCCGTCCTGGGTCTCCTCACCTGTCTGGTGATCCTGGTCACGACAGGCATCGTCTTCTTCTCCCGCTGTGAGACGTGGATGGCCAACACTAAATACAGCCAGCTGGTGCGACAGCAGAGAGACCAGCTCCTGAGAGCATCTGACCTCGAGCAGCGTTCACTCAACATCATCCTGCCGGAGAACATCAGGATGAGCAACTACAGCAGGCTCTACACGTCTATATGAAGCTGACGCGTGCGTCTGGACGAGACCCAGACGAGAGGTTTGGTGCTTTAGTCTCTCGTGGGGAAAACAGCTGTAGGATTTCATGGTTTTATTGCTGGATTACATGCATATATTAAACGAGCAACACTCACGGCTCTCTCTCGTTCTGAAGACTGGTGAAGTGAATGGTTCTCACTTATCTCTAGTTATCACACATAACCTGGTTTAATGGAGGTGAATGGATGAAGGGTTCACCACGGCGTGTTACGACTCACGAGCTGGCCGTTATCATCATGTTTTCATCACCTGAGCATTTTGTAATCTTTACTTTTCATGCATATATTTACATGCGAACAAATGATTAATGTAGCACTAAATAAACCATTGTTTTCATCTCCATGAACAACGTAGTCTGGTTATATTTCTTCTGAATTGATGCTGTCTTGGCAGTATGGTTGTGCATTTTATTTTGTGTTTTTTTTTTTATACAGGGTTTCTGTGGGCCTTAAAAACTCTTACATTCATAATGGTATGGAATTAAATGTTGCATTCACTGCGAAAAACAAAACAGAAATATAGTATAAATATCAGAACATTCTTAAATCAATTTTGTGCAAATGTAAAATGTCTTGTTTTACACTTGTTTTAAAGTGTATTTTTTTCTTAGCCCAATGACAAATATTTAATAATGCCTTTCACAATAGCTGATACTGATCCTGTATTGTTGTAAATCTCGATGTGTGTGGATCATGTTTAGTGTCTGAAAAGGTGAGCTGCAGATGGACAGGTGACGGTCTCTGTCGCCATCTGCCGGTTATACTCGGAATGACGTTAAGGGACATGTTTCACTTTCCCCGGGTCTTCACGTGCTCACCTTTGTACGTTAAATAGTTCAGAATCTAATAAAAACGTTTGTTACATCATAAGATTTCTTCGGGTACCTCTTTCAATCGTGTCCTGCGTCACGTGACGCGTCGGTTCTCCAGCAGGCGGCGGGAGCGCGCGCGTCATCCGTCACACCGCGAGCAGGTGAGAGATCAGCACGAGCGTCTGATGAGCGTGGAATGATGTGTCGTGTGTCATTCGAGTGATGAGCTGGAGTCAGTGTATGCTCCCCAGTGTATGCGGCTTCAGGGCGATGTCCTGATGAAGTGTAGGAGGATCAGAGGAGCAGCTGAAAATAGCTGTGAACCCATTGACCCCTGAGCAGAAAACTACACTTGTGTCTCGGGCTTCAGAGAATTTCCAGGAATCAAACCCCAGCGACACGATTCTGAATGTGTCTTTTGTTCATGTTCTGCTTACATAAAAACACACTGTTTACAGTAGCATCATCAAAAACGTGGAGGAGAAAATAATCATTTAGCTGCGTGTTATAAGATGCATCATTCTACTCCTGAGTGCATCACATCATCAGTAAAACATCTTTGACACGTGCAGATAATGTAATGCTCTCACATAACCTCTCATTCATTATTGGGAGGATTTCTTCTGTATATAATGATAATGAAGTGATTTTTTACAGTGTAAACCACACTTAAATTCCTTAACCGTGATGTTTTATTAATCACTTCTGAGTTATTTAGGGTCTGAGATATCAGCTGATGATGATTTATATGTGCACAGATCAGAAAGATCTGACAAAGCAAGAAAGAAGCCATGTTTACAAGCAGTGTTGGACGTGATTTACAGTAAAGATGTGAATGCATCACAATCAGAGCTGTTAGAGTCACTACAGTAAAGTAAGTTAGATGCATTAATCATTCTTGTTTCCTGTGTGATGAAGGTGTTTATAACTCAAAGTGATTGTTTCTCGTCTCTGGTTGTCCAGGGCTGAGGTTTGTTTCTGAAGAACCTCTAAAGCTATCAGTAAGTCCGTCTCACATCTCTGTTATTAGTGGGTGAATGAGAGAAAGACCTGCAGATGTATTCATTATCTCTTCTATTGTCATCTAAGGAGAATTATTGGAGAGCGTTTGCGTTCGTCACATTAAAATCTTTTATGTTTTGACTCTGTCTCTGATGTGCCTCTGATGAACCTAGAGAAGCATTTATTTCTGGCATCATCTCATCATTTTTTATTTTTTTACGAAACCACAGCTAAACGCCTCAGTTTGTGCATTTGCTGCCGGCTGTTTACGAAACATCTACATGAAGAGTGTCCACGTGACGCGACTCATCTGATCCAGTTCTAGCAGATCAGGACAGAGTTTAGAAGAAGTTCAGTCAAAAATGAAAATCTGGCCCGAGGTTTGCATTTTTGGATCAAAAACTCCTTTAAGGATTTGTTTCTGTCATGGGGAGGGTTAGTGGTTTAGGGCTGGTGAGTGAAAGGTTGAAGGTTTGATCCTAAAGGTCCTCATGATCTGAGTTTAGATGCTGATTCGGTCTCAGATGTGTGATTTAATGTGACCCTCAGGGTTTGATTTCAGTGAAAACCTGAAGCCTCCAGCTGTATTCAGGAACAGGCCGTTCACACTGAAATCAGTTTCTGTTCTGCTTCTAATCTGTTGTTCTTATAGCTCTCTGTAAACACATGTTTGACAGTTGTTCCTCACATCAGATTAAAGCTCTACTGGACTTGTGTTCATCCAGATGTGTTTGTAGGAACAGGAGCTGAACATGACAGAGATCTGTGTTGTGGGCTAATATTTCACATCCTTTTGGTCTGTGTTTGTAACGCGATCAGAGGAGCGTCAGAGATGATGGCGAGCAGATGGAGAGAGTCCTGTGGAGAATCACATTACTGAGAGCAGATTGAGTCTGATGATGTTCATCTGTCGGATCAGAGCAGCTCAAGCTCTGGATCGGCTCGGTCTGCACCTACACTCGATACACACACAACAGAGGTCTCTGAAATACACGTTTATAACACTGCAGAATAGAACTATATTATCATCCAGCTCTAATCTGATAGACATGACCAGGGGCGGATCTAGAAAAATATTAATTAATGGGGTGGCGAGAAGGGGGCAGGAATTTTTGAGGGGTGACAACATATGGCAGACGTATATATACTGAATTTAGTCACAGTTATCACAGTTTGATGATAAATATATGTGCACACTACAAAAGGACACAGCTATCATTTACAAACTTAATCTCATGCAATCAATGTCTTGCATTTGAAACTGTTCATATAAGGAATAAGTGACCATAAGCCCCACACACTCACTAATGCATACAGTATATTAATACTTCTTTGTAAATTATTATTTGAAGTAACAAAACCATGGTTAATTTGCAGTTACCATGGCTACAAGAACAATGATTGGTGGTGTTATTGTTAAAACCATGGGTAATTGTCGTAAGGGAACCTGAAAAAAAAAACTTTCACAGGAATGTGCCTGAAAGTGATAAACGGGCCTCGTTTTTACCTAAATGATTTATACTTATATTTAAAATGTATAAAGTGTGTATTGTAGCTGACACCTAAATGAACACATTACAATAGGTTTATGACTGCAAGTCTTTCTCCTCAAATGCTCTTGAGCTTCAAATTTGCGTTTGAGCCCATGTGAAAGAGTAGCATAATTTACATATGATTTACAGGTTATTTTAATAAATATTAAGCATTTAATTTAATTGTGCATTATAGCTGACACCTACATGAACATTTAAAGTTGTTTTTTTGACTATAAGTCATTCTCCTCAAATGCTACTGACGTTAGAAAAGTGTATAACAATATCACATGTAACTTTAGAGACGGTCCCTAAATTTGAGACTCGTCCAACGTAAAGCCTTTATGCATGAATAACTTTATGCCCGTTTTTTTTTTTTTTTACTTTTAGTTTTCCTTTCTCTTCCCTGGATTGCTGATGTACTCTACCCAGGCATAGATGTTCATCCATCAATTATGAACATTCAGCCGCAAACACGAGGTGCGAGCGCGGATAGGAGAATGGAGGAATTTTTTTTCAGACAGTAGATGATGTCCCCTCTGGGAGCTGGTGCTCTACGCAGACTGCGTACTCTGCGTTTAGGGAGCGATGGAACTGAACACCTTTAATATTGCAGACACTAGTCCATATCGAGATTTGATTTTGATTTATTCATTCAAAAATGTAAAACTCGAATCATTTGAGTCAGTTATGGGGATCGTGAATCATTTGAATCAGTTCGGGAGTTCGTAGCGGGATCGCGAATCATTTGAGTCAGTTTGGGGATCGTGAATCATTTGAAACAGTTCGGGAATTCGTAACGGGATCGCGAATCATTTGAGTCAGTTATGGGGATCGCGAATCATTTGAGTCAGTTTGGGAGTTCGGAGCGGGATCGCGAATCATTTGAGTCAGTTCGGGAGTTCGTAGCGGGATCGCGAATCATTTGAGTCAGTTTGGGGATCGCGAATCATTTGAGTCAGTTTGAGAGTTCGGAGCGGGATCGCGAATCATTTGAATCAGTTCCGGAGTTCGTAGCGGGAACGCGAATCATTTGAGTCAGTTTGGGAGTTCTGAGCGGGTTCGCGAATCATTTGAATCAGCTCAGAAGTTCGTAGCAGGTTTACGAATCATTTGAGTCAGTTCGGGAGTTCAAAGCGGGTTCGCGAATCATTGGAGTCAGTTTGGGGATCGCGAATCATTTGAATCAGTTCGGGAGTTCGTAGCAGGTTCGCGAATCATTTGAGTCAGTTTGGGAGTTCGGAGCGGGATCACGAATCACGAAAGATTCGCGTTCGTAAATTTTCAAATTGCCCATAACCTTTAATTCGTTGCTGCCAACTTAACAACTGGGACGTGTGTCACTGTGAGGATCTATAAATCATACAGAATGAGTTTTTTGAGATTGTAAAAATGCAGAATGTTTCCTGTGAGAGGTAGGTTTAGGTGTAAGCAGATAGAAAATACAGTTTGCACAGTATAAAAACCATTACACCTGTGGAGAGTCCTCATAGACCACAAATGCAAGTGTGTGTGTGTGTGTGTGTGTGTGTGTGTGTGTGTGTGTGTGTGTGTGTGTGAAAAGAGCTGTAGAAACACATGATTTGTCTCTTACACACAGATGAAGGGAGGTTTAGTTTGTCCTCGTTCGACCTCAGAGCTCTGCACATGTGCTCCTCCGTCTATCTCACTGCAGATAACCCTGACGAGAGAGACATGATAGTGATAGACACACACACACACACACATGCACGCACATGCACACTCACACACACACACACACACACACACACTCTCTCACACACACACACATGCACGCACATGCACACTCACACTCACTCACACACACACATGCACGCACATGCACACTCACACTCACTCACACACACAAACGCACACACACACACTCTCACACACACACACACACACACTCACACACACTCACACTTACTCAAAACACACACTCACACACATGGATCGATTGCATAAGGAGCACATGATAAATCTGCTGATTTGCTGGAGAGACAGGTGGGACTTTGTCTCCCATGGCAACGGACATGTGATGAAACACACTTTACCTGCAGCGTGTTCCTCTGACCGGTGTTTGCATCAACACAGAAATACAGATACATACATGGATATTAGTTGATCAGAATATTCCACAGCAGAGACAACACATTCTTGTAGCACACGGAGAAAAGA
The DNA here is from genome assembly GCF_003368295.1 of Carassius auratus. Lineage (NCBI taxonomy): Eukaryota > Metazoa > Chordata > Actinopteri > Cypriniformes > Cyprinidae > Carassius > Carassius auratus. The sequence goes on from NW_020524535.1 coordinate 43,882, forward strand.
AAGCAAACATGAGTTTGAGCAGAAAGCAGCTCTGAAGTCATCAGTCATCAGAGATCTGCATGTGAAGTCTTTCTGATGGGGACTGTGTCACTCATGATGCTGACCAGTGAGTGCACTTCATAGCTCACATGTTAGCCTTTGACCTCCTGGAATCTGTCAGATGTTTGGCACTGTGTGTGTTTAGGGAAAACCTGTCATAAGTACAATTACAGTATATCTTAAATATTGAGTATATCTGAGATGTTGCATTTAAGGATGAGCACATAACCTTAGCTGAAGATGATGATGACGATCTCAGGAGAAATACATGTCATATTATTATGCAAACACTTTTACCCATCACGCACAGATTCATATTTAATCTGGAGAAGTGACTCAGTTACAGTGTGGACATGAATGTGAGGAGAAAGTGAGGCATCTGTTACTGACTCCAGCTTCACGTCGCTTGTATTAATATCCTGCGGCTGGAAGCAGATTGCAGTGGTGTTATATCTGCATTCCAAACTCAAACACACTCATGTTTGGGATTTACTTGGAAATGTTCGCTTAGAAAGTGCTAGTGTATGCCACGAATCATTTCAAAGAAATGGCAAGACTGAACTAAACATTAAATATAGACATTAAAAGGTAGAAAGAATGAAATATGTTTTTCTTTTTAAAACATGCTCCAGTAACCCTTATTTACAGTTGGTAACCCTTTACAATAAGGTTTAATTTCTTAACATTATTTAAATACTTAACATGAACTGACTCTGAACAGCATTTATTAATCTCAGCTAATGTTAATCTCAACATTTATTACCACATGTTTAAGATCAAAAGCTGTATCTGTTAATAGTTAATGCAACTAACACAAATGTGACCATTAACAAAGGTTAATAAATGCTGTAATATAAATGTATTAATTGTTAGTTTATGTTATTAATTAACTGAGGATGACAGATGAGGCCTTATTGGTTTTTTTCAGTGTTGGTTCCATTTTTCATATTTTGTCACTTAGATGTATTGTGGGAAATGTATTAGTTACGTAGTCATGGCAAAATCAATGATTCATGAATTATGTGTTAAAAATGTGTTAATTATGATAACGCACACACGTCCATCTAACGCTGGAGTCACTAACAGTGCTTACAGTGTTTCTCTGTCTAGACGCTTTAGTCAAAGTCTGATTATGATGCAAGCCTGTAACTAGGAGTGTGACCGAGACCGAGTGTTTCTCCAGCCGTTAATGCAAGATTATTCAAATGTTTCCGCAGGAAATTAAAGGCTTTGATTGTTTAGTGCTGGAAATCCTCTTACAGACTTTCAGCTTCTGTACATCGGGCCCCACAATGTTTCTGGAGAACGTTATAAAATATCAGTCACGAGGAAAAAGAAAGCATTGTTCTTAGCAGGAGAATATGCTTTATAGAAACCATTCTGAAAGATGAATATCTGGCTATTTAGAATAGACTGATTCCAAACTAGTATGTCCTAGTGTTACACACTCTCACAAGTCTGTTTATTCATATCGGTTTATGACATTAAATATGTACTTTAAGTGATTCGCTCTTCTGAAATGTTCTCATGAGGTAAGACTGTAGATAGTCACAGTGCAGATCTCCAGACCGAGTGTTAGAAGCAGTCTTTCATTTCAGGAAAAACACTAAAAGCTGATGAGACTGAAATGAGAGGTTCCTGCTCTCGGAGCTTGTAAAACCATGCAAAGTTCTCCAACAGAAGACGGATGTAATCACTAGTGCCTCATATAATCTATAAATTACCCAACGGTGTCTTTGTACGTCAACAATTCACATTAACATTCATATTTACAACTTTCTGTTTTTGCATCATGTATTTCATCTGCATGCTGCAGTGGTTTTTGTACTAGTGTGGCACATTTACACTCTTCACGGATTTATTTGAATTATTATGATCCATAATTCTGTTTTCCATGTTTTGCATTTACATTTATGCATTTAGCAGACACTTTATCCAAAAAACTTCAAACAACAGTCGCAATGCAATCAAGAGGAGGAATGCAGAGAAGAGTTTATTTCATTTCTGTTTTTATGTGAAAGGGCACTGCATTGCCATCCCATAATGTCAAGACACCTTTATTTAGTCACATACTTTATGAAGTCACATACGAGAATGATATATTACAGTTACGTGTGCATCTTAGAGAAATGCATGTGGATGAAAGAGCCTGGAGACTGTGGGATTATCAGATGATGGGTTGCTGAGAAACAGCGGCTGGTTCGTGTGAGTCGAGACGGAGCTGACTGAGGCATGCTGGGAATCAGTCTGTTTATTAAATACAGTATGAGAGACTCCTCTGAGGATGAATGAGCCTCGCTCGCTGCGATGACAGTCATCAGTCACAGCCTTCATCGTGTTTCATCAGCGCTGGACACCAGCCACCTCCTCAGTAAGCCTGCGGATCTTCTCACTGTCCTCAGATCAACCCAGGGCCGCTGCCAAGATTCAGCTCAGTTTAGAGAAGGTGCCAACCAGCACAGAGAGATGGAGGCCCGGAGACAGAATCAGTCAGTACTGAAGATCCCCAAACACACGACGAGAGCTGCTGCTCAGAGGACGATCCTCAGATGAATAATGCTGGAACAGAGACTTCACCACAAAGATGAAGATGACGTAGCTCTCGTTTTGCACTGATGCAGCGTTGAGCAACACACGTTCAGCAGAAGGAACTCATGTCTGCTTCCACAGAAACATGATCATCCAGTTCACATCTAGACACACACTCCTGTTCCTCTGATTACTGATGCACTCGATCCTGAACGATGCCACAGTGAGAGCAGACTTTCACAAAGAATCTCTCATACCTCCACAGCCTGAATCTTCTTCATATGAACAGTTCAGACGCTCGTCTCAGTCTGTTTCCGTAAATATAGAGTTGAGGAGTGAATGATAAGGCAGTGCTGACGCTGGCATGTGTCTCAGACGTGCTCCTCTGCAGATTCACATCAAACACACACTCCTTACTCTGTCTTTACTAATGCGGTGCTATTTGTGTCTGGCTAAATGTTGTTTGAACAATGAATGCATTCTGAACTTAAGAACTTAACATATTTACAGCACAATATGATACAGTGTGCAGAACCTGACATGTTTAGGGTCAAAGGTGATACAGTAATGTGTGGCTGTCACGTGAAGCAATGGCTGTTTTAAGATTCTTGCCCTGAGCATTTATATGAAATAATAACTACCGTGAACACTATAGCTGTATATTCAAATAAGAAACGCAGAACACTTCCATTTCCACAGAACAAAAACATTGATTGATTTAAAGAATGAAATAAAAGATTCATTCATTCAAGCGATTTGTTCATAAATGTTGATTTACTGAATCATGAATGAACGACTTGTGATTCTGTTGAAGGGTTTAAATAAATGGAAAACACTTATGGTTAGATCATTTTTAGGTTTGGCTAATCATGTATTTCAGTAATTGACTGATAAATCATCTTGAGTACAGTCGGCTGCTTTACGCTGAGTTAAGGCAAAATTCTGTGTAAAGACATAATGCAGCATAAAAGCTGGAGTAAATAATGCCGGCTCTGACCCAGTATCAGTACTGTGTAAAGGTGTAAATGCATTTATGGCACCTCTGAGCAGCATGAATCCATCTGTTTAAAGACCCCTGCATGCCACTTCAGAAACGCTTCTGTGCCATCTTCAACTAAACTGTTTCATTCATCACTGCTGAGAGTATTACACAGCTTTGTGACGGCAGTGATGCAGTTTTTTTGAATGCTGTAGAAAACTTGATAACTGACTGAATCTTTTTCACTTCAGTTTCTAGAACTCTTAAATAGTTCCTGACTGAATGTGTGGCGCGCGCAGTGATCCGGGTAACCGAGGCGAGCGCCGCCTGCTGTCTTCAGCTGATCCACCGACTCAGACACACATCCGTGATTCCGTGCGCTGCTGCAGGTCATGAGGGAGACCGAGGACAACTTCAACAGTTTTGATGTTAACAGGAGACGCACTGATATTAAAACGCATTCGCGTCCCGGTCCTCGACGCAGTGTGAGCAGAACACGAGCGGAGCGGCTCTCTCTTCAGCGTGTGTTTGGAGGCGGAGTGACTGACTGACACTCATTCATCACATAAAAGGGAAGTTGAGCAGCTGAACATCACAAACTCTTCTGAGATTGATCATGAACACGGTGAAGGCGCTGAGAAACGCGCTCGCCTGTCTGGTGATCCTCCCGCGCTTCCTCGTCGCCGCCTTCATGCTGTGGTGTCTGGATTTTCTGTGCGTGAGGAGGAGAGTTTTGTTCCGTGTGAGGAGTGAAGATGAGGAGGAGGAGGATGAGGAAGACCCTCCGCTGTGCATCTCCGACAACAGCCGCATGTTCAGCTGGGAGTCGCTCAAAGCGGTGTTCCACGGACACAAGCTGGACTGGCTGAAGTCCGCGCGCCTCGGACACGACGCGCCCAACAGTGCAGTGGTTCCGCTCGCCGACGCGACGCGCAGACGCGTGCTGGACTTCGCGCGCGCTCACAGGCCGCTGGTGCTCAATTTCGGCAGCTGCAGCTGACCTCCGTTCATGACGCGTCTCAAGGCGTTCCAGCGGCTCGTGCTCCGGTACGCGGACGTCGCCGACGCGCTGGTGATCTACATCGAGGAGGCGCACCCGTCCGACGGATGGGTCAGTTCCGACGCCCCGTATCAGATCCGCAAGCACCGGAGTCTGGAGGAGCGGCTGAGCGCGGCGCGGCTGATGGCACGCGAGGCTCCGGGCGTCGCGATAGTCGCCGACAGCATGGAGAACTCGACCAACAGCGCGTACGGAGCGTATTTCGACAGACTCTACATCGTCCAGGACGGGAAGGTGGTGTATCAGGGCGGCAGGGGACCGGAGGGTTACCGGATCTCCGAGCTCCGACACTGGCTGGATCAGTACCGCACGCGGCTGCGCGACGCCGTGATCCGCGTGTAAAAGCGACCAGAGACCAGGGTGAGAACTACAGCGGCTTCGAGCTCCGTGAATAAGGCTCGACCCCCCCGATGGACGTGTGTAGGGGGTCGGACAGAAAGAAGCCCACGCGTAATGTGAAGACGCATTTCTGGAGTGTTTTCGGACATCGCCCGGGCACACGCACTCATTCAGGGACGCGCGTTCATTGCGTGGACAGAGTGCACGCGCAGAGTCCAGATGAGTGATAAAGTTTACCCTCGATAACTTCATGATGTTGAGCTGAATACAGGATTCACAGCAAACACTCAAATAAGCGCGCGACATATTTCTTCCTTCAAACACCGTTTTCGATTTTTAAATGTTGCAATGTAACTTTTTATATTGCGTAGTGACGTAGTATGATGTAAAAATGAATTCATTTAAATTTACATCAGAAACATGAATGTAAAACACACAGAATGAGGCGTAATTCACACCCTGTCCGAGCTGCTCTAGTGCTCGGGGGTCAGGGGTCAGGGGAGTGTCCAGGACTGAGTCTGTGCTCGTGCGTGTTTAGTGCTCGTCCTCGTGCCCGAGAATCTTGCTGTGCGTAAACGGTCTCTGTATTTTTGTGAAGGTCGATTTTTAAAAGGTTCAAGACCAGAAGATCGACTCTGATGTATAAAATACAAGACGAATACATGTAAATTATTCATTTTTATCAGATCCATTTCGTAATAAAACATTTCATCTGAACACTAGTGAAGGATGTGTGTTTGACTGGACGTGTATCTGATCATGAGGAAAGAGTCATCTTCACATCAGAATGAATCTTTCTGTCATCGGTTACTGTCCTTCATGAGCTTCTTTCTTCTGTTGGACTCAAAAGATGATGTTAGCCGGTAGCCATTGACTTCCATAGTATTTTCCCCCTTAATATTGAAGTCACTGGGGTCCAGCTGCTGTCTGAAAACCAACATTCTTCAAAATATCTTCTTTTGTGTGAATGATGTCAGAAGTTTCATTTTTGTGTGAATGTGACTTTAATACCTGGACGTGTCAGAAACATCATTGCACTGTGGTGTGTGCTGCATGATAAAAAGCAAGTCTCCATCAAAGACAACATGTCTTTTCCAGTTGCTTGGTTACAGTTTTTCAGGCAAAACTAAACAGATTTTTGATCTGCTTGTTCTTTTATTGCAGGAACAGTTTCTGAGCTGAGAGGAATGAATGATTGAGTTTGACATGCCACACACACACACACATGGGGACTTGTGTCACGGTGGGGACCTAAATTGAGGTCCCCACGGGTAAACAAGCTAATAAATTACACAGAATGAAGTTTCTTGAAAATCTAAAAATGCAGAAAGTTTCCTGTGAGGGTTAGGTTTAGGGTTTGTGTAGGGTGATAGAAAATACGGTCGGTGCAGTATAAAAACCATTACACCTATGGAGAGTCCCCACAAGGATAGCTGACCAGACGTGTGTGTGTGTGTGTGAGACAGAGAGAGAGAGAGAGAGTGTGTCTGTATGTGTGTGTGTTCTTGTTTTTGTGTCATATCAGGACACAACTCTGTATAATGACATGGGTATGACACAGGTATTACAAGGAGAGGGTGACTTATGAGGACATAACCCATGTCCCCATTTTTCAAAACACTTATAAATCATACAGAATGAGTTTTTTTGAGAAAGTAAAAATGCACAAAGTTTCCTGTGAGGGTTAGGGTTAGGTGTAGGGTTGGTGAAGGGACATAGAATATACAGTTTCTACAGAATAAAAACCATTACACCTATGGGATGAACACACTTTACACAAAAACAAACGTGTGTGTGTGTGTGTGTGTGTGTGTGTGTGTGAGTCTGTGTGTATTCAGGTTTAAGTCCCCACCAGAATAGAAAAACAAGTACACACACACACACTCATACACACACACACACACACACTCTCTCACACACACACACACACACACTCTCTCTCACACACACACTCTCTCACACACACACACTCTCACACACACACACACACACACACACACACACACACACACACACACAGATCATGACGTCTGTCCATCAATCTCTATTAATTTTGTTAATACTCCATCATTAGCAGAACAGACAGTGTATCAGTGTAGTACAGACATCTGGAAGATCTCGCAGCGCTTTATATTCAGGGTTTGTGACCAGCGCTGCCAGGGAACCACTTCAGCCTTTTAGCATTTTACTCCCATCATGCACTTCTCTAATGAGTATTAGCATGAGCGCTAAAGCCGTGCTCTGGCGTCAGCAGCGCTTCCACATTATTAAACATCATTTATCTGAGGACGAGCTCTGCTAACAGAAGCCTGCTTTATGAAAACTAAATGAAAAGATGACGTTGATGTGACGTTAAAACAGCAGATCATCGCCTCCCTTCTAGAAATACTGGACTTTACAACTTTGAAAGTGACCTCAATCATTTTTCCCGTTAAAGCATCTCATACAAGGAAATAGAAATTGAGCTTTTGGAAAAAAGTTTTGAATCTCATCTCAAGGAGATCACATGACCAGACAAATGTTTAACTGATAATAAATGAGCGTTTCTATAATGTCTGCACAACTCACTAGACTTTAAAGAAGTAGTTCACCTGAAAAAGAAAATGTGCTGTAGATGTGTTCCTCTCAGGAGTCTGTGTCTTCACCAAATGTTCTTCAGTGCACATCTTTGAAGAATAGAACAAGGAAAGACCAAAAATAGAAACTGGTTTCTTTCTCTCTGATGTATTCTCTTTCTTCACCAGTAGAAATGAAATTAAAAAGATAAATCACAGATTCCTAGTGTTCAGAGTCACAGAAGGAAGAGTTACTCCCCGAGACAGAGAATGTGGCGTCTCTCTCTCTGTCATGTGTTACAGAAGGGCCTTCAATTAAAGTGTGAAATTACATTTCTAAAATGTTCCTCTCAGTCGACTAAAAAGTGTTTTCCCCGGTGACTTCATAAGAATGCATGAAGGACAGAAACGGACCTGCTGTTTTCTTGCCTGTAAACCAGTGCTCCGCTTCAGTGAAATGATTGAATTATCCGTGCTACCCTTTCTTCAGAAGTGAACACTGTTTGATGTTTTGGCCGAGGCGAATATTTCCCAGCCGGAGGGAGAAAGCCCTTCTCTTCACTAACGAAGTGTTTGGCAGCGGCCTGTGATCCGGTTAGCCTCTTTGAACAATCGCTGGACGTCAGAGGTTAGAGGTCACGCTTCATTAAGTGCTGATCTGCCTGTGCTGTTCATCTTCAGAGAACACAAAGACCTCGTGATGACACGTTCATCCGTCACAGACGACCTCTGGAGCCCGGGGTCACGGCTCAGATCCAGGCACACACACGGTCAGCTTCTCTTCTCTTTCCCACTGAGGACACAGTCTGCCCTGGGATCTTTGGAGAGAGCCGACACATTGCTCTGAAGCGGTCACTGCATGCGTCTGCGTCAGAACGACAGGAACACGACCGAGAGCTGAAGAACCACACACAGACATTTAAATCAGAACGACAGGAAGAGCAAATCCTAAAGTGCAAGATAAAATGTAGATAAAAAGATAAAATGTGTCTTGAAAAAGAAGATAAAATGTGTCTTGAAAAACATTTCCAGTTAAAAACAACTAATTATGTGCAAAGGAATTTCTTTGACATTCATTTCCATTTCATCGAGACGATGTTATAGTTTTAATCAGATGT
>NW_020524535.1:60000-72500 GCF_003368295.1 Carassius auratus
TCAGTCACACACTATATATAACTCTTACTGATGTTTGATAGCCTGTGATGTTTCCTAGTTTCCTTGTTTTTGAGTTTCCTTGCCTTCATGTTTTTGATCTTGGACTGTTTCTTGTTTTTGATTGTGTGCTGCCTGTCCTGATCATTGCCTGTTTATTGGATTACTCCTTTGGATTTTCTTGGATATTACTGTTTTGCTGGTGTTTGACCCTGGGAAAGTACTTGGGAAAGTAATCTGATTACATGACTCGCGTTGCTGTAATCCGTTACCCCAACACTGATGTAATCATGCAATCAGTAAAAGTAACTGGTCTAATTATGAATATTTTTAAATGTAACAATTTCAAGGTTAATTTTACAAAAATCTCAATTTTATTCTTTCCTCAACAGCACACTCATACTCTTGATAGTTTATAACATTCTATTCTTATTAAGTGTATGTTGGTTCTTTTCGTTGTTTCACTGTTGGATGAGGAACATGTCAGTGCTCTACATCACATGTATGTCGTATGAAGGAGACAAAGAATGAATCTGGATCCTTCTGGAGCTCTGACTGACGTCTGAAACTCTTCACTCACCTGGAAGTGAGGACTGGACACACACTTGGCCAGCTGACGGAAGAGCGGCTCCATGACCTTCACGAACTCGGACGGCTCGATCACGTCCAGGATCTCCTCCAGCTCGTTGAGGAACATCACCTCCTTCGGACTGTGAGTCTTGGGCCAGTATTTGAGGAGAGCCATGACCACCTGCACAGCGGCAGCAAAGCCTCATGGGTCGCATCAATCCCATAATGCACTGAATGCTGTCTGAGCGTGTGTGGTCTTACCGGTTCAGTGAGCGTGCTGTCCTTCTCCAGGAACTGAACCACACAGTACGCCAGCTGGAGCGAGACGAGACGGTGTTAAGCGCTGGTCAGTGTGAGTGACCGGTGTGTAATGAGCGGAGCGTGGACTGACCTGCGGGTGATAGACGCTCAGAGACTTCACTTTGTGCAGCGGCAGTAACACCTTCAGCAGGAAGATCTTGTGCTCCTCTTTTAATGGTAAAGCAAAGCCGTTGATGATGCTGTCGGACAGAAGAAACACAGCTGTCAGGGATCAGAAGATTTCCCAGCATGCACCGGGACAGCTGATGTTTTACCTGCCCAGGATCTCCAGTAACTCTGCGATTCCGTTGTGATGCTCCGTCTCGTAAATAAACCTGCAAACACACACAGAGAGACACTTACACACAAACCTGAACCTTCTTCCAGAGAAGACTGTGTTATCAGACCACTAACACGGAGCATGAAGGCACTGCTCACCTGTAAAATATGTTATTAATTTGCTTTCTAATGTAAGCGCGCAGCCCGAGAAACTTCCCGTATATTCGGTGCAGGGTGGTTTTCAGGAAATCTCTCTCTCGTGGATCTTCACTGTCGAACAGCTCCAGAAGCTGAAATCAGTTCAGAAGCAGTCTCTCACACGTCTGAACTCAAACTGAGACTTCAGCTTCTATACAGTGAAGGGAAATATCTGCATACCTGCATCACAAACTTCTGGTCGATGTATTTCTTTGCGATATTCGGCTGAAAGTCGGGCGACTCTAGAAACCGCAGGAAAAACTCGTACACCAGCTTTGAGAAACAGAGAGATATTATATTTATATATGAGGATACTGATATTTTTCAGGATTCACAGATGAATAGAAACATAAAGAAGAACAGCATTTATTTGAAATAGAAATCTTTTGCAACATTCTAAATGTCTTTACTCTCACTTTGGATCAATTTAACGCATCCTTAATGAATAAAGTATTAAATAACAAAAAAACAACAACATTTGAATAAAAAGTCAAAGATTTTTCGTCTTTACGCCTGACTCTTGAATGGAAGTGTGTCACAGTTTCCACAGAAATATTGTGCTGCTGTGTTCAACACTGATAATAATCAGAAATGTTTCTTGAGCAGTAAAGCATCATATTATTCTGATTTCTGAAGATCATGTGACACTGGAGACTGGAGGAATGATGCTGAAAATACAGCGGAGCAACACAGAAATACATTACACTTTAACACAGATTCACACAGAACACAGATGATTTACACTGGAAAAAGATATCACTATTTTTACTGTATTTGTGATTGAATAAATGCAGTTTCTGAGTAATTATTCCTAATGTGTGGCCGGCCGTGTAGCAGCTCATCACTGGTTGTGCACTGGTCAGAAGCGGTCAGATACGCTGTGAACGGTGTCAGGAAGCACCTGTAGATGAGGCCACGCTGCTTCCAGAGTCGGTTCATCCTCCTCCGGGTCGAACTCTGCTCCCGTGGGGTTCGATGAGGGCGGAAGAGCCCTGAACATGTTCACCGCAAACTACAACACAGACACAACATCAGCTCCCTGACCCTGAACAGCATCTCACATGGGTCATGCGTGTGAAGAGCATGTGAAGTCCGTGTCAGTGAAGAGTGAGAAGATCATGAGGGACTCACCATGTGCACCACCTCTGGGTAGATGGGCTCCGTGATCACACTGCGGTTGTGGTTGATGTACTCCACCATCTCGCTCAGCGCCGCCCGCTTCACCTCCTTCCATTTCAGGTCACTGAGCGGATCACACAGGAAGTCGAACAGAACGCAGCACTGACGCAGCTTCTGGATGAAGAGCTTCTCCTGCTCGGCCGGAGCCACATCTGGAAGACACCATCAGACCAGGATGAAGATGATGAAGATGATGAGGATGATGAAGATGATGAGGATGATGAGGATGATGAGCTCAGTGCATGTGATACACAGAAGCCCACAGGTGCTTATTAACTGTGATAAAGGTTTCTTGTGTGAGGTTAACCAGTCCCTTTCCCAACATTAAAATGGTTTGAGATCAAAATCTAGACTTACATTCTCAGGCCGAGCTGATCTGAGCTGGACTGATGTTATAATACAGGTCTAATCACGTCACACACACACACACACACACACACAATATCCTGTTTAAACACCGATAGTAACTCTCTTATAAGCTCTTTCCACATTCTTCTCAAATCTTTCAGAGCGGTTCCTGTCTGGTGTGATTATGATTTCAGTAATGGCACATGCTCCGCACACGAGAGTGTTATCTGATCCGAACCAAACGCCAGCAGTGTATTACATGTTTACATGAGAGCACGTGAAACACACAGAGCAGCGGTGAAGAGAAGCGTCACGTTTACACACACACTGAAGGGACTAACCGATATCTGGTTAAAGTCGACTTCAGCCGTAGTTCATATGAATCCGTAAAGCCTCTGACACGTGGATAAAAGCATCGCTCTCCGACTGACTCATAAAATCACTTCTGAACCTTTCAAACCATGTAAAGTACCATATAAACATTATATCAGCCACCATATCGGTTTGGGCCGATGAAAGTTCATTTTTACTGTTATCGTTATCAGTCCTATAAGAAAATTTGGCAGATATATGAAAACCGCTAAATAATAATAATAGATAATATTTCCTTCAGAGACACTTTAGATGCACAGTGTGCTCTATGATGCTTTTTTAATAACTTGAAATATGATCGGAAACTTGCACTGGTTCAAACTAATCTGCTGTACTGTATATGTTTGATTTATGTTGTAGTATTTCAGACAGGTAACAGTGAGACTCTTTCTGTGATCAGGTGTTCAAAATGAAATAAAAATCAAGATTTTGATTTATCAACCAATATATTGGTTATCGGTTTTCAAATTTAAAGAGATATTGGTTATCGCTCACACACACACACACACACACACACACACACACACACACACACACACACACACACACACGTTTGTTTCTGTGTAGAGTGTGTTCATCCCATAGGTGTAATGGTGTTTATTCTGTAGAAACGGTATATTCTATCTCCTTCACCAACCCTACACCTAACCCTAACCCTCACAGGAAACTTTGTGCATTTTTACTTTCTCAAAAAAACTCATTCTGTATGATTTATAAATGTTTTGAAAAATGGGGACATGGGTTATGTCCTCATAAGTCACCCTCTCCTTGTAATACCTGTGTCATACCCATGTCATTATACAGAGTTGTGTCCTGATATGATACAAAAACAAGAACACACACACACACACACACACACACACACTGTCACTCTCTCTATTACACACACACGCTAGCTCTCTCTCTCTCTCTCTCTCTCACTCACACACACACACACACACACACACACACACACACACACACACACACACACACAGGGTTTACTCTCTGTCACTTGTGTGACCATTGTATGCCATTCAGAATGAGAGAAATGCTGTTAAACAGCGTAACACACAAACACAACCCCCTTCCTTCTTCTCTGACCTCACTTCCTGTGACATCACTGCTGGAGTGGTGGGGGGATGGGCAGGAGACGCTAACTACAGCCTTCGGTCTCATGCAGTGCCTCAAACACACAGATCGGTCAGGAAACGAGGCGAGTGACCCTCACAGTCCATCAGCGAGCGGCGTGAGACACAGATCACTCACCTCTGAAGTGCATGAGAGCCACCGGCGGGAACGGCCCGTTGGGATTAGGAGCGTCTACCACCATCCTGCCTCAGACGAGCTGCATGTCAGCACACGCCGCAGATAAAACACAGAAGCTCCTACACCGCCAGAGCAGACTCCATTTGAACACAAAAGCTGAGCAGAAAATGAAGCTGTGTGCTGGAGGAACCGACTGCTGGATGATGTCATCAGGAGCTACGAGCCCATTGGTCCACTGCACACAGGAGCAGTGACATCAGCAGGCCCCTGCAGGTGGAACCCTATTGGTCTCCTGCCCAGGAGGAGGCGGGACTTACGGGTCCTCCAGCACACATCTAAAGCTGTCACGCCTCATTACTCTGTGTGTGTGTGTGTGTGTGTGTGTGTGTGTGTGTGTGTGTGTGACTCCTGCTGAAGCCTGAGAAAACAAACAGAGAGACACTGAACAACACACAGAGTCTGAATCACTCCGGCACTGAACGCAGGAAAGCCTCACATCTTCCTGTGCATCTAAACTCCACCACTAACACACTGCAGCACACAGAGCTCTTCTGATCCACTACTAAAACACTTCTCATCCACAGCCTCCTTTTCAAATCACACCAAAGGTCATAAAAACTACAAGCAAACAGCCTTCCTTCAGTTTTACATTAGAATCTGAGATGTTCACAGCGGGCTGGATCAGATACTTCAGAGTGATAAACATGAAAATAATAGTGTTATTAATGTTTAAAAATTCAAATTCTGCTTTGAAGATTCAAACAGGCTCTACAGAAGACAATAGAGTCGCTGTTAAACTGAAGGATGTTTCTGCAGTTGCTGTATAACAGGATCTCCTGTGACATCTGCTGAAGGATTTATAACATTTATCCTGACAAACACACACAAACTACTAATCCTAAACTACTTTCCATTCAAAGTCAATATTTATGAATGCAGTTCAGCGGGGCATTGATCTGGTGCTGGATTCTGTAAGGGCAAACAGGATGCTTTCAAATAAGAAATAAGATAACCTTGTCTGTCTTGAGTGATTCTGACTCTGATAAAATGATGATTTTAGAGCGTTTATTCTTATATTATTGGCTTGTTTAGTTTAGGTCTTAACTTTCAGTTCACTCATTGATTCAAGAATTGAGCGCATGTTTCTAGTGCTTTCATGAGTGTCAGAGAGCGAGGCTTTGACAGAAGTGTGACACTAACCCAGCGGGTGTCTAGATGATCTGGAAGACAGCGTGTCATTGAGATGCACGAGCATCCACTGAGATCTAAATTATGCATGACTCTGCATCCTGCTGATTAAAGAAAGACCAGAATCCACTGGAGCATCAATTCTTAATATAAGGCCTGATTAGAACGGACAAATCTGATGCAGTCGAGATCAGCAGTGAGGCTTTTAAAGAAGTCTCTTCTGCTCATCAAACCTGCATTTATTAGATCAGAAGTACTTGATTACTATATTATTACTTAATTATTGATAATAATCTTCATGTTTCTTGAGCAGTCATCATATTATTCTGATTTCTGAAGATCATGTGACACTGAAGACTGGAGGAATGATGCTGAAAATACAGCGGAGCATCACAGAAATACATTACACTTTAACACAGATTCACACAGAAAACAGATGATTTACACTAGAATAATATTTCAGTGTGTTTGTGTGATGTGCTGGTGTCTCTCGTTAGAGGCTTTGCTCGTCAGGAGGCCGTGGCTCTCTCTGAATCACCTGAGAGTGTGTCCAGCGGCAGCAGCTCTCGCTCGAGGCTGACGGGGAAACACGAGGTGCTCAGTCTGCGATGTTTCTTCAGAGCGCTGGGGTCAGACGTGTGTTTGGAGCGCAGCAGCTGAGCGCTGGGAGGCTTCCTGGAGCACACACTCTTCTTCTGAAACCAGAGTCACACACAGCAGCTTCCTGTTACACACACCACTTCCTGCTGGAGGAATCAGTTATCCACGGATCTGTGCTATATTCCCAGCAGAATGAGACCGGCTGTTTTACACTCAATAGTGTTTGGACAGTAGTGTGATCTTCTGCGGTTCATGTTTCCTTCGGTCAGATCTGTTAAATGTTGTTGTTTACCAGCATGACTCTGGAAATACTATAATACTGATTCTCCTTAAACTTACATAGTAATACAATCAAATGAACTGGTATTAAATAGCAAATCAACTGAAATTAAAGAGATTTTATATATAGACCTGTGCTGTGCTAATAATAAATAATATTAATATTAATTATAGTGAATAATAAATCACTATAAACAGGTTCCATCTGATCTATTCCTGCTGAAGTTAAGATAAACACTTTATAAAGTCTAGCTGAATACTGTTAACACTGGTAAAATAAAAATAAAAAAATCTAACATGAGATGCTGCAAAGTCAAATCATCTGAGAGTTGACCACTTTTCATCCTAATAATCGATATTTACCTCATTATCAGAGCCCTGATCATCTTCATGCTGTTTGCTTCCCCTTCTGCTGGATCTCTCAGACTGAACATTTATGACAGAACAAGATACAGACTGTTAATTGAGCTAATCTGCCTAAAAGATGATCTACGAATATAAAAGTTAATCCATCAAAGAACTTCTTAAGTGTCACCTTGTCTTTCTTTGACTTGTGCGGCATCATGAGTGACAGATCTGTGAGCGCGCGCGGGATTGACACTCACACGTGCGCGCGCGGGCTGGCAGGTGCGTGTCTCGTGACGTCAGTCGCTCAGGTCCAGTGCTGTCCAGACTCAGTACCGTTATTCAGAGCTGGGGTCAGCAGGCCCTGTGTCTTCGTTCTGTTTATTTATTTGTGCAGTTTCCACAATGTTTAAGTTTTTTACAAGTGTGTAGTTGTGTCCAGGTACAGAACCCGAATAATCAAATGTAGAACAGCACTGCATAGTGTTCAGTGTTTAAATATACAGTCAAAACAAATGTATTCAGACACTTTCAACATTTCTCACATTATCACTGTTTATTCGCTATAATTTAGATAATGGTAATAAATTATAAGAAGAACTCAGAACAGTCAGAACAAATTAATATTGATAACGTCAGATAACTTTGATAGAAAGGTATGCAATGGATTACAATCAACCAAAACTTCAGACAATTTTTTTTTTACACAATAATCAATACTTTGTTGATCATTTACAGCGATGCTTAAGTAGTCCACTGTCTTTGGGTATAATGTCAGTTTTCTTTATTTTGCTATACTCACTTAAATAAATGAACTACACACACTGGTAAACAAAATATATAGAAAATTATATTTGGTGTCTGAATAATTTTTGGACATGAAAAACATGAAAAATAACCCAGAAACATAAAACAAATTAAAAAAGACTTTCAATCAGTCTGACACATTTTATAAGAATTATTTTGTCAATACAATACAAATTCACATGTATCACTAGCATCAGCTGATATGCGATTAATATTATAACGGGCACTCATAACCTTATTTGCATATGCATTTTTTATTTTATTGTTTGTTTGTTTTTTTCGTATATTTGCAGCAGAAACGGTTTTTCTTTGTTGTATTGCAGTAGATACGCGCGAGCGCGAGACGCTTCTCGGCTTTCTGGGATTTGTAGTTCTAGTGTCACCTTCACTCGTTTGTTCGGCCGGTGGAAAAACTACATATCACAGACTTCCGTGAAACAATAAGGTTCGGCGACGCGCGGGGCGCTGGTCATTCCGGTGATGAGTCGGAGTCCGTGATACAGCGGATCTCTCTCACAGCTCCATCATCGGTTCTTTGCGCTTCGCTGCGGCGGGAAATGTCTGACGGTGGCGGAGGAGAGGACGGCGGCGGCGGGATGGAGGTCTCTGCCGCTGTACAGACGGTAGCGGACGCGTCGGTTCTGCAGAAACACATCCGAAAGCTCGTGCCGCTGCTACTGGAAGATGGCGGCGACGCGCCCGCTTCTCTCGAGAGCGCGCTGGAGGAGAAGAGCGCGCTCGAGCAGATGAGAAAGTTCCTCTCAGATCCTCAGATTCACTCGATTCTGGTGGAACGGAACGCGCTGAAAGGTTAAAAGTCGCACCGCATGATCATGCATTAAACACACATGAAGGGTTAAAGTCTCTCACACGTGTGATTAAGCTCAGATGACCTGCATCTCGATATCTGGGCGCGGTTTTGCTGTGACTGTCATCGATCTAATGATATTTTACTGCAATCAATCATCGCAGGGTCTGTGTAGCCCCGCCCTGTCTGACGCCTTACTTTCAACTGTCAAAATTATAGTTCACCATATGTTAATTTAAAAAACGGTGATGTAAAGAGGCTGATGGTGAAAGTGACTAATAAGTGATTGATTCGCGTTCAGGGCGTGTTTGCTGCACTGCAGATCAGTGACGTCACGATCGACGCCATCTGATCGAGACTGCGACGCTCTGTGCTCGCGCGCGGGGGGGTGTGTGTGTGTGTGTGTGTGTGTGTGTGTGTGTGTGTTCAGACTCCAGCAGTAACGCAAAAAGCGGATGCTGAATTCGGGATGTGACGGTATCAGATTCAGCATGGACCACGGTATTACCGCGGTATTGAAATAAGTTACAATTGTTGTCATGATACAGTAACACCTGTTGGGTTTAATAGCTTTTTTCTTATAACAAACACAAGTGAACGTTCCAATACAGTAAGAAAATACACAAAACATGTATGAAGGAAATGTTTCAAACAGATTAAAGTGCAAAATAATTCAAAAGCACAATAGCTGACACATTACAATAAGATCTCGTTAGTTAATCTTAGTTAATGGATTAACATTAGATATGAGCAATAGCTACATTTGCTACAGAAGTTTTTATTCTTTGTTTAAAAAATACAGCTGTTCGTGTTATCTTCATTAAAGAATACAGTTACAACTTTAAATTTTATTAAAATGTTATTAAATGTTAAATGTAATAATTTTTCTCTGGTAGTTTGTGTTAATTAATGAATTAACTAATAGAGGCTTAATGGAAGGGGCATATCTAGGGCATGTTGTAGTTCAGATTATAATGTAAAAGTTTGAAAATAAATATCCTGTTAAGTCTAATTCAGGTGTTCAGTGATGTGAAGAACACCGTAGTAAACAGTCCTGTTCAGGGTTGCCAGGTGCTCACAACAGATCCTTCCCATTCATGTTCCAGGAGATAAATATCATCAGGTTAATGTGAACACAACTGTGTTAAAGACGCTGATCCGGGGGAAAACTGCAGACTTGGCAACACTGCTGTTGTGTTTACGGTGTTACCGGGGCAACGGCTCCCTCAGCGCCCCCTGCTGTCAGACGGACAGCGCTTCAGTGCGCTGCTGTGTATTTAAACAACTGATGTGGAAACATTTCTTAAAATGTATTCATTGGTTAAAATGAGGAATAATTTGTAATGAATTAATCACTGTATTTTGAAGCGCCAGTATATTTAGTCTATACATGCTGCTGATTTATTTCACATGCTCATGTTTTCTTCATGTCAGACGTGAGCTGATTGATCACTAACGGTTGTGTGTTGTTCTGCAGAGGATGTAGGAGATGAAGGAGAGGAGGAGCGCGAGTGCATTTCCTACAGCATCAGCATCGACATCCACTACGGGCTCAAATCAAACAGGTGTGTGGACCTGATGACTGTGTGTGTGAGGAGCTGATGTGTGTGTGTGTGTGTGTGAAGCTGATGACTGTGTGTGTGTGTGTTTGTTTGTTTCTGTGTTCTGGTGTTGTGTTCTGATGATATCCGTGCTCTTCCAGCCTGGCTCTGATCAAGCGGACCGCTGTGATCGATGCAGATAAACCCATCTCCACTCAGGTGCGAGTCCTGACTCTGAGCGAAGACTCTCCGTACGAGACGCTGCACTCCTTCATCAGCAACGCTGTGGCTCCCTACTTCAAGTCCTACATCCGGGAGTCTGGTAAAGCTGACAGGTGAGGTCTGCTCGGAGCGAGAGAGAGAGAGAGTCAGGTGAGAGCCGGTCCTCACGGTGTGTGTGTGTGTGTGTGCGCAGGGATGGGGATAAGATGGCTCCTTCGGTGGAGAAGAAGATCGCGGAGCTGGAGATGGGCTTACTGCACCTGCAGCAGAACATCGAGATCCCCGAGATCAGTCTGCTCATACACCCCATCATCACCAACGTGGCCAAGCAGTGCTACGAGCGCGGAGACAAGCCCAAGGTCACAGACTTCGGAGATAAAGTGGAGGATCCCAGCTTCCTGAACCAGCTTCAGTCCGGAGTCAACCGCTGGATCCGGGAGATACAGAAGGTTTGAGATGTGCTTCAGATCACCTTCTTCTGTTACACTCTAATGCTGCTTTGACACCAATTTTTGCTTCTTTTTAATCTCTGAATAAAACGGATCAGTTTCTTTCTACATGTTATCAGCCTGTATGATCCATAAAAGCCTGAAGCAGCAAATATGATGCTGAACAAAACGTGTACCTTATCTTATATCTGTTTTAATTCAAGGTTCAATGAATTTTTCAATGTCAGAAAGTTAAGTTTGTTATCCCTGATGCTGATCTGTGTGGAGCTCATCTGCAGTGTTTTTGGTGTATATGTGGCGCAGGCCTACAGTCGATGAGGGTTACAGGATTGTGTCGGTGTGTTTCAGGTGACTAAACTGGACCGAGACCCGGCGTCTGGAACGGCTCTGCAGGAGATCAGCTTCTGGCTGAACCTGGAGCGAGCTCTGAACCGCATCCAGGAGAAGAGAGAGAGTCCCGAGGTGCTGCTGACGCTCGACATCCTCAAACACGGCAAACGCTTCCACGCCACGGTCAGCTTCGACACAGACACGGGTGAGCCGTCTGTCCGAGGGAGATCTCACGCTGTGCTCCGTCACGCTTGTGACCGCTCTGCTGTTTCTCTCAGGTCTGAAGCAGGCTGTGGAGACGGTGAACGACTACAACCCTCTGATGAAGGACTTCCCTCTCAACGATCTCCTGTCGGCCACTGAGCTGGACAAGATCCGGCAGGCGCTGGTGGCCATCTTCACTCACCTGCGCAAGATCCGAAACACCAAGTACCCCATCCAGCGTGCGCTGCGTCTGGTGGAGGCCATCTCCAGAGACCTGAGCTCTCAGCTGCTCAAAGTGCTGGGCACCCGCAAGCTCATGCATGTAGCGTACGAGGAGTTTGAGAAGGTACTCGCCCCTCGGCTTGAGAATAACACACAGAACCAGATCGCAGATTAGAGTTTCTGAAGTCTTGTTTGCTTCCTGCGCAGGTGATGGTGGCGTGTTTCGAGGTCTTCCAGACGTGGGAGGACGAGTACGAGAAGCTGCAGGTGCTCCTGAGGGACATCGTGAAGAGGAAGAGGGAGGAGAACCTGAAGATGGTGTGGCGTCTCAGTCCGGCGCACAGGAAGCTCCAGTCCCGCTTGGACCACATGAGACGCTTCAGACGACAGCACGAGCAGCTGAGAGCCGTCATCGTCCGAGTGCTCCGACCTCAGGTGTGACCCGACGGCTTCTGACCATTCTGTTGTTGACCAGTCAGAGATTAATGATTCCTGACCAGGAAACCTGCTTTTCCTTTTGCGTTTGTGTGAAAGAGTCTGCGATACCAGGATGACTTAAATTAAATTAAATTCAGGCATTTAGCAGATGCTTTTATCCAAAGTAACTTTGTGGAAACAGTTTTTACCTGACATTGTTCCCTGGGAATCGAACCCACAACCTTGCGCTGCTAATGCAATGCTCTAATATTGAATTGAGTTCTAATATTTTATTATCAGCCAACCAATCATAAAGCTTCAGAGCGTGTAGAGCTGACTGCAGTGATCCGGATGAGTCTGTGATATTTACCTGTTATCTACAATAACACACCCTGGAGTCTGCTGACGGACCAATCAGAACAGAGCTAATGCAGTCTATGTCTCTCTCCAGGTGTCTGCCGTTACCCAGCATGCTCAGGGGAAGACGGCCGAGCCCGACGATATGAAGGTGGCCGAGGTGCTCTTGGATGCCGCAGACGTCAACGCCATCGAGGAGGTCAATCTGGCCTACGAGAACGTGAAGGAAGTGGACGGACT
>NW_020524535.1:77500-95000 GCF_003368295.1 Carassius auratus
TGTACATCGATAACATCGAGGGCGAGTGGGGCGCCTTCAGCGACATCATGAAGCGCAAAGACACGGCCATCCAGCAGCAGGTGGCCAACCTCCAGATGAAGATCGTGCAGGAGGACCGCGCCGTGGAGAACCGCACCACAGACCTGCTGTCGGACTGGGAGAAGACCAAACCTGTGGCAGTACGTGTGAGAGAGAGAGATTTGGGAGAGGTGTGGTGTTGGCAGCTCTCGTTCAGTGTTTGTCTGCTTGTTATCGCTGCAGGGCAGTCTGCGTCCAGAGGAGGCGCTGCAGTCGCTCACCATCTACGAGGGCAAGTTCGGCCGGCTGAAGGACGACAGAGAGAAGTGTGCGAAGGCCAAAGAGGCGCTGGAGCTGACGGACACAGGTCTGCTGAGCAGCAGCGAGGAGAGAGTCCAGGTGAAGCGCTTCAGATCTCGCTCATAACAGAGACGCTTCTAAACCGCTTTAACAGAGACACAAACCAGCGAACAATCACTGAGTTCATCTATGAGCGTCGATGAACCCTGGCGGCTTGATGCCATCATACTTTCCCCATTTGATAAATCACAGTGCATTAAGTACTTACATTAAGATTTCTGAAATTTACAATACATATGCAAACGAGGCATCAATCTAATTAAATATGTACTAATATGCAGAAATCTGAACGCTGGATAAAGTCAGGTTCAAAATTCTTGTTTGATATTGTTGAAATGGAGTTAGTTTTTCTTGGGGAGAATTTGGATTTCTCTTTTTATCCATAAATTAGAAAATACTGTCAGCAGATAGAAAACAAGCACATTTTAACCATGATTCTTGGAGTGAAATGCTGTAAAAATTAACAAACTTTTAGAATAAAGAGAGGAATACAACTAAAGTTTATGATACTGACAAAAAAAAAAGAGATTTGACATTATTGAAAAGGGATCCTTATAGCTTGGACAATTTCTTTGTGAAATTGACATGTCAAATAACAAAGCTAAATTTTAAAACTAATTCCAAATCTAATCAAATAAGACAAAAATATTTTCATCTAAACCAAGGCTTTGTTCTTTTCATTCAAACTTCGAGGCAACCGCTGCATTTCAATCACAGCATGAACAGTTTTAAAGCTAAATTATATCGTATGATTTGACATTTTAAAACAATGATCAGACTTTGTGAAACTGTTAATAAATCATATGAGCGAGACTCGAACAGCAGAAGCTCTGAATGAGACGCAGATTCAGTCTCTGCCAGCAGGAGGCGCTTGTGCAGCAGCAGATTCAGTGTTTCCTCCGTTACTGCTGTACAGAGATCAGATGAAAAGATAATATTATTGATACTTTTCAGCTGACAGTTTCCCTCAAAGATCCATTCATATAAACTCCTCCCCAAACGTATCACGATTCGTCTGAACTGATTTGAATCAGCACATATTTGTATCGATGTTCAACCGGTGCATCGTTACATCCCTAATGGATTGAGATTGACATAAAGACTCAAGTAGATATATTGCAATATAATAAACCATTAAATGAGTATTTTGGAAAAACAGAGCTCAAAACGGTCCAGTGCATGAAAACACGCTGGGTTCAGTTCGCTTAATGTTTTCAGAAATCGTTGTAAAATCACACTTTGATGCAGACTGTCTTCTGCTCGTCGTGCTGTTGTTCACGTGTGTGTTGTGTTGGTCAGGTGGCTCTGGAGGAGCTGCAGGATCTGAAGGGGGTTTGGTCGGAGCTGTCGAAGGTCTGGGAGCAGATCGATCAGATGAAGGAGCAACCGTGGGTCTCTGTGCAGCCGCGTAAGGTGAGACACACACCCGCGTCTCCTGAGGTACACACACCTGATTCTGGCTCACACCGAGTCTGTGTTCTTCTGCTGTGCAGCTGCGCCAGAGTCTGGACGCTCTCCTCAACCAGCTGAAGAACTTCCCCGCTCGACTGAGGCAGTACGCCTCCTACGAGTTCGTGCAGAGACTGCTCAAGGGCTACATGAAGGTGAGCGGCTCCGGCCTGAACCGCTGAGCATGCTGGGATAGAGTCAGCCAGGCTCCTAAACCCTCGCTGTGCTGATCCTCAGGTGAACATGCTGGTGATCGAGCTGAAGTCGGAGGCGCTGAAGGACCGGCACTGGAAGCAGCTGATGAAGCGTCTGCATGTGAACTGGGTTCTGTCCGAGCTGAGTCTGGGTCAGATCTGGGACGTGGACCTGCAGAAGAACGAGATGGTGGTGAAGGACGTGCTGCTGGTGGCACAGGGAGAGATGGCCCTCGAGGAGTTCCTCAAGCAGGTGTGAGAGTGTGTGTGAGAGTGAGTGAGTGTGTGTGTGTGTGTATGTGTGTGTGAGAGAGAGTGTGTTTGAGAGAGAAAGAGAATGTGTGTGTGTGTGTGAGTGAGAGTGCTTGTGTGTGAGTGAGTGAGAGAGCGTGTGAGAGAGAGTGCGTGTGTGAGTGAGTGTGTGCGAGTGGGGGTGTGAGAGTGCACTTGTGTGAGAGTGTGAGTGTGTTTGAGTGTCTGTGAGAGAGTGTGAGTGAAAGAGTGTGAGTGTGCGAATGAGAGTGAGTGTGTGAGAAAGAGAGTGAAAGAGTGTGTGTGTGAGTGTACTTGTGTGTGAGTGAGTGTGTGAGTGTGTGTGAGAGAGAGTGTGAGTGAGAGTGTGCGTGTGACTGTGCTTATGTGAGAGTGTGTGTGTGTGTGTGTGTGTGTGAGAGTGTGATAGTGAAAGAGAGTGTGCGAGTGAGAGTGTGTGAGAGAGAGTGAAAGAGAGTGTGTGTGTGAGTGTACTTGTGTGTGAGTGAGAGTGAGTGCGAGTGTGTGTGTGAGAGAGAGAGTGTGAGTGAGAGTGTGCGTGTGACTGTGCTTATGTGAGAGTGTGTGTGTGAGTGTCTGTGAGAGTGTGAGAGTGAAAGAGTGTGAGTGTGCGAGTGAGAGTGTGAGAAAGAGAGTGAGAGAGAGTGTGTGTGTGTGAGTGTGCTTGAGTGAGTGTGTGTGTGAGATAGAGAGTGTGAGAGAGTGCGTGTACTTGTGTGAGTGAGTGTGCTTGAGTGAGAGTGTGAGTGTGAAAGTGTGTGTGTGAGAGAGAGAGTGTGTGAGTGTGTTTGGAGAGAGAGAGTGTGTGTGTGAGTGTCTGTGAGATAGTGTGAGAGTGAAAGAGTGTGAGTGAGAGAGAGAGAGAGTGTGTGTGTGTGTGTTTGTGAGAGAATGTGTGTGAGTGTTTGAGAGAGAAAGTGTGCGTGAGTGTGTGAGAGAGTGTGTGTGTGTGTGAGAGTGAGAGAGTGTGAGTGTGTGCGTGTTTCAGAGTTTGAGTGTGTTTGTGTGTGTGTGTGTTTGAGAGTTTGAGTGTGTGTGTGAGAGTGAAAGAGTGTGTGTGAGAGAATGTGTGTGAGTGTGTGAGAGAGAGTGTGTGTGTGAGAGTGTTTGAGTGTCTGTGAGTGTCTGTGAGAGAGAGTGTGTGTGTTTGAGTGTGTGTGTGTGAGAGTGTGAGAGTCTGTGAGAGAGTGTGAGTGCGTGCGTGTTTTAGAGTTTGAGTGCATGTGTGTGTGTGAGAGTGTGTTCAAACACTCCTTCCTCTTCGCTGCAGATTCGTGAAGTGTGGAACTCGTACGAGCTCGACCTGGTCAACTATCAGAACAAGTGTCGTCTGATTCGAGGATGGGACGATCTGTTCAACAAAGTGAAGGAGCACATCAACAGTGTGTCGGCCATGAAGCTCTCGCCCTACTACAAGGTACTGAAGAGAACGAGAGCGAGTGTGTGTTCGTGAGGAGCCGTGTGTCCCAGCAGTCTCTCTGTTCTCACAGGTGTTCGAGGAGGACGCTCTGAGCTGGGAGGACAAACTCAACCGCATCATGGCTCTGTTTGACGTCTGGATCGACGTGCAGCGCCGCTGGGTTTACCTGGAAGGCATTTTCACAGGAAGTGCTGACATCAAACACCTGCTTCCTGTGGAGACGCAGCGCTTCCAGAGGTCAGACTCATTACATCAGTGAGCCGAAGAACACGCAGACTGTGACTTTAACATGTGACTCGTCTGATTCCACAGCATCAGCACAGAGTTCCTGGCCCTGATGAAGAAGGTGACCAAGTCTCCTCTGGTCATGGACGTCCTGAACATTCAGGGGGTTCAGAGGTCACTGGAGAGACTCGCTGACCTGCTGGGAAAGATCCAGAAAGCCCTGGGAGAATATCTGGAGAGAGAGCGCTCGTCGTTCCCCAGGTCAGACCTTTCAGCTCAACGATCTCTTGACTTTTATGTGATGTGTTAACCAGTGATTTTTGAAAGATTAGTAGTATTTTAATGAAAATGTGTTTTAACAATCTTGTTTAGTTGGTAAAATAATTGCAGGCCTTATTTCTTTACTCGTGTCATCACGGTTGATTAAACACTCATCATTTGTGTTTCCCGCAGGTTCTACTTTGTTGGAGATGAAGATCTGCTGGAGATCATCGGCAACAGTAAGAATGTGGCCAAACTGCAGAAACACTTCAAGAAGATGTTCGCTGGAGTTTCGAGCATCCTGCTGAACGAGGACAACACGGAGGTGCTGGGCATCTCGTCCCGAGAGGGAGAGGAGGTACGGCTCGTCCCCAGACACACACACGTCTGATGGAGGATTGTCTGGCCAGTCAAGAGTCAGTCAGAGCCGTTACATCAGTAATATAACTGTGTTAGTGTGAACCTGTGAGCGCTCTGCTGTGTTCAGGTGCTCTATAAGACGCCGGTGTCCATCACGAAGCATCCGAAGATCAACGAGTGGCTGACGCTGGTGGAGCGTGAGATGCGTGTGACGCTGGCCAAGCTGCTGGCCGAGTCCGTCACAGAGGTGGGCGACTTCAACAAGGGCACGGGCATCGACCTGAGCACCTACATCAGCTGGATCGACCGTTACCAGGTGACCCGTCCTCCCAGACTGACCCGGAGTCTGTCCACCTGATCATGAGTGTTTAACCTCTGTCTGCTGTGTCCAGGCCCAGCTGGTGGTTCTGTCCGCACAGATCGACTGGTCAGAGAACGTGGAGAGCGCTCTGAACACCATCAACGGAGGAGTGGACATGGGTCCGCTGCAGGCCGTGCTGACCAACGTGGAGGCGACGCTGAACCTGCTGGCCGACACGGTCCTGATGGAGCAGCCACCGCTGCGCAGGAGGAAGCTGGAGCACCTGGTGAGCACACACACCGCAGTGACCTTCTGATGCGCACGCCACACACACACACACACACACACACGCAGACGCTCACTCCTGAACCATGACCTGTGTGTGTTTCTTTGGTAGATCACAGAGTTGGTGCACCAGAGAGACGTGAGCAGGACTCTGATCAAGAACAAGATCAACAACCCCAAGTCCTTCGAGTGGCTCAGCCAGATGCGCTTCTACTTCGACCCCAAGCAGACCGACGTCCTCCAGCAGCTCTCCATCCAGATGGCCAACGCCAAGTTCAACTACGGCTTCGAGTACCTGGGTGTGCAGGACAAGCTGGTGCAGACGCCACTGACCGACCGCTGCTACCTGACCATGACTCAGGCGCTGGAGGCCCGTCTGGGAGGATCGCCCTTCGGTCAGTGTGTGTGTGTGTGTGCGTGCGTGTGTGTGTGTGTGTGTGTGCGTGCGTGTGTGTGAGAGAGAGAGAGAGAGAGAGAGAGAGAGAGAGAGTGTGTGTGTGTGTGTGAGAGAGAGAGAGAGAGAGTGTGTGTGTGTGCGCGCATGTGTGTGTGTGTGTGCGTGCGTGTGTGTGTGTGTGTGTGTGCGTGCGTGTGTGTGAGAGAGAGAGAGAGAGAGAGAGAGAGAGAGAGAGTGTGTGTGTGTGTGTGAGAGAGAGAGAGAGAGAGTGTGTGTGTGTGCGCGCATGTGTGTGTGTGTGAGAGAGAGAGAGAGTGTGTGTGTGTGAGAGAGAGAGCGCGAGTGTGTGCGTGTGTGTGTGTGTGTGTGTGTATGTGAGAGAGTGTGTGTGTGTGTGTGAGAGAGTGCACGTGTGTGTAAGAGAGAGAGAAAGAGTGTGTGTGCATGCGTGTGTGTGTGAGAGAGAGAGTGTGTGTGTGTGTGTGTGTGTGAGAGAGAGAGCGAGTGTGTGCGTGTGTGTGTGTGTGTGAGAGAGTGCGCGTGTGTGTGTGTATGTGAGTGCACGTGTGTGCGCGTGTGTTCGTGTGTGCGCTCGTGTGTTTGTGTGTGCGTGCGTGTGTATGTGTGTGTATGTGAGAGAGAGAGTGTGTGTGTGTGTGAGAGAGAGAGAGAGTGTGTGTGTGTGTTCGTGTGTGCGCTCGTGTGTTTGTGTGTGCGTGCGTGTGTATGTGTGTGTATGTGAGAGAGAGTGTGTGTGTGTGTGAGAGAGAGAGAGAGTGTGTGTGTGTGTGCGCGTGCGTGTGTGTGTGTGAGGAGAGAGAGAGTGTGCACGTATGTGTGTGTGTGTGTGTGTGTGTGTGTGTGTGTGTGTGTGTGCGCGCGGTGGCTGACGGTGTTCTTGTCCTGTAGGTCCTGCTGGGACGGGGAAGACGGAGTCTGTGAAAGCTCTGGGTCACCAGCTCGGTCGCTTCGTCCTGGTCTTCAACTGCGACGAGACGTTTGACTTCCAGGTGCGACGGGCGTCACAGGACGGTGTCAGTAACAGGTGTTCAGTCTCGGGGTGTGACGGTGTCTTGTCTTGCAGGCGATGGGTCGCATCTTTGTGGGTCTGTGTCAGGTGGGAGCCTGGGGCTGCTTCGACGAGTTCAACCGTCTGGAGGAGCGCATGCTGTCTGCCGTGTCTCAGCAGGTCCAGTACATCCAGGTGGCCCTGAGAGAACACAGCAACCCCAACCGAGACCACAGTACGTGCAGGATGCTAGGCCTGGGGGAATAAATCATGCATCACTCGAGAAACATTCTGAGATTTTCAGAATGCATCATAAATCTTTAAGTCGATTTTGAGCTTAGTTGTGAACAGCAGGTGGCGCTGCATGCTTGAGAAACAGAATTCTACACACTTGAACCTAAAATAATCATTAAATTAGAAAATGTTGATGTGAATCACAAGAGTGTTCACAGTGGTGTTTGACTGTGTTTACATTAATCTGCTGTAATAAAGGCATTCTGAGACAACGTGAAGTTACAGACTCGGTGATGTTCAGCTCTTCTTCATCAGTGTCTGTGTGTGGATCAACACTAGAGGAGAGCGCCATCTGCTGCTAAAATATAAGAACGTGATGCATTTGGAAGATCGGTCCACGAATCGAATTTAAATGCTGATGTGTGTGTGTGTGTGTGTGTGTGTGCAGGCGTGCCCGTCACCACTGAGCTGCTGAACAAACAGGTGAAGGTGAGTGCGGAGATGGCCATCTTCATCACGATGAACCCTGGTTACGCCGGACGCTCCAACCTGCCCGATAACCTCAAGAAGCTCTTCAGGAGTCTGGCCATGACCAAACCGGACCGTCAGCTGATCGCTCAGGTCATGCTGTACTCACAGGGCTTCCGCACCGCAGAGATCCTGGCCAAGAAGATCGTCCCGTTCTTCAAGTGCGTCTGCGTCCGGCTCCGCTGCTGTTCTGTGTGTGTGTGTGTGAGGTCGTGACCTTTAACCCCGTGCGCTCTGTGGTTGCAGGTTGTGTGACGAGCAGCTGTCATCTCAGTCTCACTATGACTTCGGTCTGCGAGCGCTCAAGAGCGTGCTGATCAGCGCCGGGAACGTGAAGAGAGAGCGCATCCAGAAGATCAAGAGAGAGAAGCGTGAGCGCGGTGAGGACGTGGATGAGAACGAGATCGCAGAGAACCTTCCGGAGCAGGAGGTGAGACGGGAAGTTTGTTTTATGTGACATTTGAGCTTTTATTTTTGGAATCTTATCATTTTGATAAAAGCTGGTGTAGATTAATGTTTAGTAGACTCTTTCACAGTAAAACAGGAAACATGAATGAGTGAGTTAGAGTAGATCTGTGATCTCTGAGCGTTCTTCATGTGCTCGACCGTCAGATCCTGATCCAGAGCGTGTGTGAGACCATGGTGCCGAAGCTGGTGGCCGAGGACATCCCTCTGCTCTTCAGCCTGCTCTCAGACGTCTTCCCCGGCGTCCAGTACATGCGCGGAGAGATGACCGCTCTGAGAGAAGAGCTGAAGAAGGTCTGCGCCGAGATGTACCTCACATACGGAGACGGAGACGACGTGGGCAGCATGTGGGTGGAGAAGGTGAGACACACACACACACACACACACACACACACAGAGACTCTCACTCACTCACTCTCACAGTTACTCACTCTCACTCACTCACTCTGTTACTCTCACTCACACTCTCACACACTCACTCACACTCCCTCACTCAGTCTCACACTCTATCACACAGAGAGACAGACACAGACTCTCACATACTCACACTCCCTCACTCAGTCTCACACTCTGTTACTCTTGCACACACTCATACTCAGTCACTCTCACTCTTGCGCACACACACACACACTAACAATCACACTCACTCACTCAGAGAGACTCGCACTGACACTGTCACTCACACACTCAGTCACACTCTGTCACACTCTCTCACACACTCATACTCAGTCACTCTCACTCTTGCACACACTCACA
The DNA here is from genome assembly GCF_003368295.1 of Carassius auratus. Taxonomy (NCBI): domain Eukaryota; kingdom Metazoa; phylum Chordata; class Actinopteri; order Cypriniformes; family Cyprinidae; genus Carassius; species Carassius auratus. The sequence goes on from NW_020524535.1 coordinate 86,036, forward strand.
CACACACTAACAATCACACTCACTCACTCAGAGAGACTCACACTAAGTCGCACTCAATCACTCACACACACTCTGTCACTCTCACACACTCTGTCACACTCTCTCACACACTCACACTCAGTCACACTGTCACACTCTATCACACACTGATACTCAGTCACTCTCACTCTTGCACACACACACACACACTAACAATCACACTCACTCAGAGAGACTCACACTAAGTCACACTCAATCACTCACACACACTCTCAGTCACTCTCACACACTCTGTCACACTGTCACACTCTATCTCACACTCAGTCACACTGTATCACACACACATACTCAGTCACTCTCACTCTTGCACACACACACACACACACACACACACTAACAATCACACTCACTCACTCAGAGAGACTCACACTAAGTCACACTCAATCACTCACACACACTCAGTCACACTCACACACACTCTGTCACTCTCACACACTCAGTCACACTCACACACACTCTATCACACTCAGTCACACTCACACACTCTCTCTATCACACACTCACACTCTGGCACACTCTCACACACTGTCTCTCTCACACTCTCATACTCTGTCACACTCTCACACTCAGTCACACTCACACACACTCTCTATCACACACTCACACTGTCACACTCACTCTCTCTATCACACACTCACACTCTGTCACACTCTCACACTCTGGCTCACTCTCACACACTCACTCACACTCAGTCACACTCTCACAAACACGGTCACACTCACTCACTAACTCTCTCACTCTACAGTCACTCACACTTTGTTACACTCACACTCTCTCACAGAGACTCACACTAGGGCTGCATGATGTGTTGTTTAAGCATCGATATCGCGATGTACGAATCTACGATAGTCACATTGCAGGATGTGCGATGTAGGCTGTCGTAGTTGATCCTTTATTCATTAACTGTATGGGCCAGCTGCTCCCCCGCCCTTGGCGAATGTGATTCGTGGATTAATTGCACAGCTTAACCATCAGAGTGTGAAAGTTTATCATTTGCATGTGTTTTTAAGTCCTGTCAGTTTAACAGGGCAGAGAGAGAGAGAGCACGAGAGAGAGAGCGCGAGAGAGAGAGCGCGAGAGAGAGAGCGCGAGAGAGAGAGAGCGCGATAGAGAGAGCACGAGAGAGAACGATAGAGAGAGCACGAGAGAGATAGAGAGAACGATAGAGAGAGCACGATAGAGAGAGCACGATAGAGAGAGCACGAGAGAGAGAGAGAGCGAACGATAGAGAGAGAGAGAGAGCACGATCCCCATTTTCAAACGAGCGCTGTCTGCTCTCTCTCCCTCGTGCATATTAATCAATCGACACAATGGTGTCGATGTTTAAATGATTTAAAATGAGAATGTAAGTGTAAGTATGAAAGAGTGTTCATCCCATTTTTGTTTGTAAGAAAAAAATTGATTAGATTTTATCGCAATATATATCGCAGAAAAATAACATCGCAATATCATTTTTTTCCCAATATTGTGCAGCCCTAACTCACACTCACTCTCACACTCACTCACAGAGACTCGCACTCGCTCTGTTACACTTACACACACACACACACACACATACTCTCACACTCACTCTGTCTCGCTCACATTCACTCACTCACAGAAACTCACACGCTCTCACACTCTGTCTTACTCTCTCACACACACACACACACTCATGGGTCTGACCGTGTGCTCTTCCTCAGGTGCTGCAGCTGTATCAGATCACACACACACTCTCTCACTCACACACACACACACACACACACTCATGGGTCTGACCGTCTCCTCCTCCTCAGTGCTGCAGCTGTATCAGATCACTCAGATCAATCACGGGCTGATGATGGTCGGGCCGTCCGGCAGCGGGAAGACCATGGCCTGGAGAGTCCTGCTCAAAGCCCTGGAGAGGCTGGAGGGTTTGGAGGGCGTCGCTCACATCATCGACCCCAAAGCCATCAGCAAAGACCACCTGTACGGCACGCTGGACCCCAACACTCGCGAGTGGACCGACGGACTCTTCACACACGTGCTCCGGAAGTGAGTCCTCGTCTGTCCTCAGGTGTGTGTTCATTCTGATGCCTGTGCTCATGTGTGTGTGTGTGTGTTCAGGATCATCGATAACGTCCGTGGAGAGCTGCAGAAGCGGCAGTGGATCATCTTCGACGGTGACGTGGATCCGGAGTGGGTGGAGAATCTGAACTCTGTGCTGGACGACAACAAGCTCCTGACTCTCCCCAACGGAGAGCGCCTCAGCCTGCCACCCAACGTACGCAGCAGATCTGATGTGGAGTGTGTAGTCGAGATGATGATGATGATGATGATGATGATGCTCTCGTCACACAGGTGCGCATCATGTTTGAGGTGCAGGACCTGAAGTACGCCACGCTGGCCACCGTGTCTCGCTGTGGGATGGTCTGGTTCAGCGAGGACGTTCTCAGCACCGACATGATCTTCAACAACTTCCTGGCGCGTCTGAGGAGCATCCCGCTGGATGAGGGAGAGGATGAGGCTCAGCGCATGAGGAAGGCCACGGAGGACGAGGGCGAGGAGGCCGCTTCACCAATGCTGGCAGGTACTCCATCTTTCTCTCGATCGCTCCGTGTGTGCTTCATGCGTGTGCTCGTCAGGTTTCAGAGCGTCCTGTGTTTGATCCACAGATCCAGAGAGACGCCGCTGTGATCCTCCAGCCGTACTTCACCTCCACCGGTCTGGTCATCAAAGCTCTGGAACACGCGTCTAAGATGGAGCACATCATGGACTTCACGCGTCTGCGCTCGCTGAGCTCGCTCTTCTCCATGCTGCATCAGGCCTGCCGCAACATCGCCCTCTACAACAACAACCACCCGGATTTCCCCCATGCCCATGGACCAGCTGGAGAAATACATGCAGGTGTGACCCCTGGACGAGCCGGCTCATGTGTTTACATGCTACGTGAGTGAGAGGTAATGACACGTGCTAACTCTGAGCTTGTGGTGCAGAAATACCTGATCTACGCAGTGCTGTGGTCCTTCTCGGGTGACAGCAGGCTGAAGATGCGAGCGGAGCTGGGAGAATACATCCGCCGCATCACCACCGTGTCTCTGCCGTCTGCTCCCAACGTGCCGATCATCGACTACGAGGTGCGAGCGGACGCCGTCTCAGGTGCAGTGTGATGTTTGAGGTGAGTGTGAGACTCTAACGCTGCGGTGAATCCGTCAGGTGTCCATCACGGGCGAGTGGCAGTCCTGGCAGGTGAAGGTGCCTCAGATCGAGGTGGAGACGCACAAGGTGGCCTCGCCGGACGTGGTGGTGCCCACTCTGGACACGGTGCGGCACGAGGCTCTGCTCTACACCTGGCTGGCCGAACACAAGCCTCTGGTGCTCTGTGGGCCGCCGGGCTCCGGGAAGACCATGACCCTGTTCAGTGCCCTGAGAGCCCTGCCGGACATGGAGGTGAGGAGCGGTCACAGATGGAGCAGTCTGATCTGATGCTCGGACACGTGTGTAATGTGTGTGTTCTCCAGGTGGTGGGACTGAACTTCTCCAGCGCTACGACTCCAGAGCTGCTGCTGAAGACCTTCGATCATTACTGTGAGTACCGCAGGACTCCGAACGGCGTGGTTCTGGCTCCGGTGCAGCTGGGCAAGTGGCTGGTGCTCTTCTGTGACGAGATCAACCTCCCCGACATGGACAAGTACGGCACGCAGCGGGTCATCTCCTTCATCAGACAGGTGCGCGTCGCTGCGGGGGGTGTGTGTGTGTGTGTGTGTGTGTGTGTGTGTGTGTGTGTGTGTGTGTGTGTGACCCGTGTGCTGTGTTCAGATGGTGGAGCACGGGGGCTTCTACCGCACCTCAGACCAGACCTGGGTGAAGCTGGAGCGGATCCAGTTCGTCGGAGCCTGTAACCCCCCCACAGACCCCGGCAGGAAGCCGCTCTCCTACAGGTGGGTCCTCATCACTGCTCATGCAGACGGAGATGTGTTCAGTGATGTCCTGACGTTCCTCGTGTGACCGTGTGCAGGTTTCTGCGTCACGTGCCGGTGGTGTATGTGGACTATCCCGGGCCGGCCTCGCTCACACAGATCTACGGCACCTTCAACAGAGCCATGCTCCGACTGATCCCGTCCCTGCGGACCTTCGCTGAGCCGCTCACGGCTGCCATGGTCGAGTTCTACACCATGTCTCAGGTGTGCAGTCTAACCCTGAACGCTCCTGGGTTTGCTCCTGAGATGATGAGATGTTTATCTGACTGTTTTATGTTGAGCAGGAGCGGTTCACTCAGGACACACAGCCGCACTACATCTACTCTCCCAGAGAGATGACCCGCTGGGTCCGAGGCATCTTTGAGGCGCTGCGGCCGCTGGAGACACTTCCTGTGGAGGGTCTGATTCGCATCTGGGCTCACGAAGCGCTGAGACTCTTCCAGGACCGGTGAGTTTAAGGCTCCTGTAGATCACATGGTTACAGTTTAGCTTCCTGTTTTGGAACAGTGTTGTGTTTTCTTCTAAACAGTGTTACATTTGACTCGAGTATGACACTGATTGATCTGGTTCTCCTGCAGATTGGTGGAGGATGAGGAGAGACGCTGGACGGATGAGAACATCGACACGGTCGCCCTCAAACACTTCCCCAACATCGAGCGTGACAAGGCCCTTAACAGACCCATCCTGTACAGCAACTGGCTCTCCAAGGTGAGTGACCGAGCTGAACTCTTCTGGACGTCCCTGCAGACGGACGACTGAGCTTCTGCTGTTCTCCTGCAGGACTATGTTCCCGTGGAGCAGGAGGAGCTGCGTGACTATGTGAAGGCCAGACTGAAGGTGTTCTACGAGGAGGAGCTGGACGTTCCTCTGGTGCTCTTCAATGAGGTTCTGGATCACGTGCTGAGGATCGACAGGTACAGAGAGTCTGAAGAGACACCGCTGTTTGTTATTTCTCCTGGTGATGCTTCAGTGACGTCATGCTGATGTTCTCCTCCAGGATCTTCCGTCAGCCGCAGGGTCACCTGCTCCTGATCGGCGTCAGCGGCGCTGGAAAGACCACGCTCTCCCGCTTCGTGGCCTGGATGAACGGCCTGAGTGTCTATCAGATCAAGGTCAGAGCAGTGAGATAGAGATTGTCTCCAGTTCTGTTTGTTTGAGGCTAACCCATCGTGTCCTCGCAGGTCCACAGGAAATACACGGGCGAGGACTTTGACGAAGACCTGCGGACAGTGCTCCGTCGCTCCGGCTGCAAGAACGAGAAGATCGCCTTCATCATGGACGAGTCGAACGTGCTGGACTCGGGCTTCCTGGAGCGCATGAACACACTGCTGGCCAACGGAGAGGTGTGACCCCTGATGAAGACCGTCTCTCGCTCTCCGTCTGTCCGGTGTTCTGACCGCTCTGTGCTGTTGCAGGTGCCCGGTCTGTTCGAGGGCGACGAATACGCCACGCTGATGACGCAGTGCAAGGAAGGAGCGCAGAAGGAGGGCTTGATGCTGGACACTCACGAGGAGCTCTACAAGTGGTTCACCAGTCAGGTGATCAGGAACCTGCACGTGGTGTTCACCATGAACCCGTCATCAGAGGGACTGAAGGACCGAGCGGCCACCTCACCTGCCCTCTTCAACAGGTGCGATCGTGTGCTCTAGAATAAACAGCTACAGTGTATATGCTTCCATCACCTGCTTTTATGCCAATTTTGAAATATTACTTAAAAAAAACACTGGAAGTAAAATTCAATGATGTGCATTAAAAAAATCCAATGCCACAGGTTTTCTTGGTTGCAGCAAGTTTAATTTTTGTTGATTCCTTGCATCAGTTTCCCGGGAAGTGGTTTTGTTGTTTTGCACTCATGGGATGGAAGCGGTGTTGTGTTAGCAGGTGTATTGTGTGGTGGATGGGTGTTTGCTCTTACGCTGGACTGATGTGTTTCTCCTCAGGTGTGTGCTCAACTGGTTTGGGGATTGGTCCACTGAAGCGCTGTATCAGGTGGGTAAAGAGTTCACCAGCAAGATGGACCTGGAGAAGCCCAACTACAAAGTGCCGGACTACATGCCCACGGTGTATGACAAGCTGCCGCAGACTCCCACGCACCGCGAGGCCATCGTCAACGGATGTGTGTTCGTGCATCAGACCCTGCACCAGGTCAGAGCGCCCCGCTCACGTCTGATGAGGTGCATGCTGCTGTCCGTGCACACTGTGACGCTTTATTACTCTGTGTGTGTGTTAGGCTAACAACCGTCTGGCGAAGCGCGGCGGTCACACTATGGCCATCACCCCGCGTCACTACCTGGACTTCATCAACCACTACGCCAACCTGTTCAACGAGAAGCGCAGCGAGCTGGAGGAGCAGCAGATGCATCTGAACGTGGGTCTGCGTAAAATCAAAGAGACGGTGGATCAGGTGCGTGCTTCACACCACATCACACACGCAGACGCACGAGCTGCTTCAGCGTTATTAACGTGTGCTGTCACAGGTGGAGGAGCTGCGGCGTGACCTGCGGATCAAGAGTCAGGAGCTGGAGGTCAAGAACGCTGCTGCCAACGACAAGCTGAAGAAGATGGTGAAAGACCAGCAGGAGGCCGAGAAGAAGAAGGCAAGCGTCATCGTTCAGCTCCTCGTTCAGCCGCTGATCTCCTAAATAACCTGACGGGTGTGTTCGGCTCCACAGGTCATGAGTCAGGAGATACAGGAAGCGGTTTACAAGCAGCAGGAAGTGATTAAAGACAAGCAGCTGAGTGTGAAGCAGGATCTGGACCAGGTGGAGCCGGCCGTCATCGAGGCTCAGAACGGTACGCTTCGCTCCGTCTCCTCCGAGCTTCCACTGCTCTGTTCATGTTACAGTAATCTGCACACATTAGCTAGAGGTCGACCGATGGGGGGTTTCACTGATACGACAGCTAGCTTTGACCTCACGGACCCATACCATTAATCTACCAATAGTTTGTACAATGGATAGTGAACCAAAACCGAAATAGTGAATAGAAAGAAAAGAAAACATTACTGAACCATAAATTGTAAATGAATAAAAATATGAATATTATTTATCATATTGATAATTAATTAAAGTTAGTTCATAGTTTATTAACTAATGTTAACAGAAGAAAAATGTGTTAGTAACAGTAAACTGAATTAACACACTCACACCTAATGTCATAAACGGAGTAAAGTGTTATTTCAGCAGTCATGGCCATCTGTAAACACACACCGGCTGCAGCTGTGACCGATGTTCTGAAGTTTCCCGCTCTGTATAATCACAGCACACACTTCTAAACGCTCACACGCTCCAGCGATGAACACAACCTGGAAAACTGTCAAGAGAGACTCAGTCAAACTACTGATGCTGATTGATCAGAACCAATACATCGGTCCACCTTTAATATTAAATAAAGTATCAGTCTGAAATAGTGTTTCCTGCACAGTTGTGATCCACTGAGGAAATATTCACTGGTTTGAGGAATAAAGTCAGAGGTTAAGCTCCAGATTTGAGACATCTGCTCTAAAACCATTAACGCCAGCCAGTGCCCGAAAACATCAGTGGATATTTCCTTCAGTTCTTCTGCTTTCAGCTCTGTCTCTCGTGTGTTTGCCAGCGGTGCTCGTGGTCTTTTCCCGGCGCTAACCTCTTCCTGTCTTCACTCTTTCCTCTGCTCACGGCTTGTGGCTTGTTTAGCTGTTAAATCGATTAAGAAGCAGCACTTAGTGGAGGTGCGATCGATGGCCAACCCGCCGGCCGCGGTCAAGCTGGCTCTGGAGTCCATCTGTCTGCTGCTGGGCGAGAGCACCACCGACTGGAAGCAGATTCGCTCCATCATAATGCGCGAGAACTTCATCCCCACTATTGTGAACTTTTCTGCTGATGAGATCAGGTGACTGACTGCGGGGTGTGGAGCGGCGGTGTGTGTGTGAGGAGGGTCACCGTGCTCCAGATCTAATGATCATCACGTGACACGGTTCCCTCTCCAGCGCCGCGGCTGCTCCGCTCCCCGCCTGAACCCATGTGTCCTCATGGTCCTAAACACCACACTCCATTCCCTCTCTAGCGGTCAGCTCCATTAAGAAGCAGCATCTGGTTGAGACACTGGTTATTAGCTGCATGGCATGTGACCATTAGCTGTGAACATGCAGATGTCTTTAGTTATTGAAATTAAGGCTGTCAAGCAATTTTGAAAAAGATTTAATCTTATTAATTACATGAGGTGCGGATAATCACATCAGTTTATGCTGATAAATTACCCCTAAAAGATTGAAATAACTCTTAAGAAAATACAAGACATTAGGATATACATTAGACGAAAGTAGCTTTAGAAAGAATTGTTTTGATTCCATATTAAAATTAAAACATAAAAAAATGAAATGATACTCTATAGAAGCTCCAGTAGGTGGCAGAAAGTCTTGTAAAGTGAGTCATTGAATCATTCGTTCAAACAGCTGATTCATTTATAAGCAAAGCAAGTGACTGCCTTTATGAACGAGTCACTGAATCATTGACTCACTCGATTCACTCAACCTTGGATTCGCTCAGAAATGAATCACTGCTGTCAATCAGAGACACTCAACAGTTCTGCTGTGACTTTGATTGAACTTTCGTTTGTGAAGAGAGAAATCTTGATGATACTGACTTTTTAAAATGTAACATTTTGTTTATTGAACTTTTATTGATCAGACACTGCATCGGGCCTGGGGTTGAATGTTTATTTTATGGTATTTTTCTGTAATCACAAGTTAGTAAATCCCTGAGATCATGTGTGTAGGTGTGTGTAGATGTTCCTTCTAACACACTCTGTCTCGTCCCAGCGACTCCATCCGTGAGAAGATGAAGAAGAACTACATGTCCAACCCCAGCTACAACTACGAGCAGGTGAACCGCGCCTCGCTGGCCTGCGGGCCCATGGTCAAATGGGCCATTGCTCAGGTAGGACGCTGACCTCTGACCTCTGTGTGAGCGCACCGGCTCCGCTGCTGACCTCTGACCTCTGTGTCCAGC